>NW_028296722.1:0-82389 GCF_055471065.1 Atractosteus spatula | reverse complement strand
GCAACTTTGGTAACCCCCATGTAACTTATAGGGTAGGAACAACACAGTTTTCAAAACGTGTTTTTCAGCCCGAAATAAACGCTTTTTCTCAGCCCTTAGATTCGCAGTGTAACTGCCTGGCACAGAAGAGCACATTGAGTCAGCCCTTAACCCCAGTGCTCAGAAATTGTCAAAACGTGTTTTTCAGCAGAAATAAAGACGTTTTGGCAACTTTGGTCACCACCATGTAACTTATAGGGCAGGAACAGCACAGTTTTCAAAACGTGTTTTTCAGCCCGAAATAAACGCGTTTTGTCAGCCCTTAGAATCGCAGTGTAACTGCCTGGCTCAGAAGAGCACATTGAGTCAGCCCTTAACCCCAGTGTACAGAAATTGTCAAAACGTGTTTTTCAGCAGAAATAAACGTGTTTTGGCAACTTTGGTAACCCCCATGTAACTTATAGGGTAGGAACAACACAGTTTTCAAAACATGTTTTTCAGCCCGAAATAAACGCTTTTTCTCAGCCCTTAGATTCGCAGTGTAACTGTCTGGCTCAGAAGAGCACACTGAGTCAGCCCTTAACCCCAGTGCTCAGAAATTGTCAAAACGTGTTTTTCAGCAGAAATAAACATGTTTTGGCAACTTTGGTCACCACCATGTAACTTATAGGGCAGGAACAGCACAGTTTTCAAAACGTGTTTTTCAGCCCGAAATAAACGCGTTTTGTCAGCCCTTAGAATCGCAGTGTAACTGCCTGGCTCAGAAGAGCACATTGAGTCAGCCCTTAACCCCAGTGTACAGAAATTGTCAAAACGTGTTTTTCAGCAGAAATAAACATGTTTTGGCAACTTTGGTAACCCCCATGTAACTTATAGGGTAGGAACAACACAGTTTTCAAAACGTGTTTTTCAGCCCGAAATAAACGCTTTTTCTCAGCCCTTAGATTCGCAGTGTAACTGCCTGGCTCAGAAGAGCACATTGAGTCAGCCCTTAACCCCAGTGCTCAGAAATTGTCAAAACGTGTTTTTCAGCAGAAATAAAGACGTTTTGGCAACTTTGGTCACCACCATGTAACTTACAGGGCAGGAACAGCACAGTTTTCAAAACGTGTTTTTCAGCCCGAAATAAACGCTTTTTCTCAGCCCTTAGATTCGCAGTGTAACTGCCTGGCTCAGAAGAGCACATTGAGTCAGCCCTTAACCCCAGTGCTCAGAAATTGTCAAAACGTGTTTTTCAGCAGAAATAAAGACGTTTTGGCAACTTTGGTCACCACCATGTAACTTATAGGGCAGGAACAGCACAGTTTTCAAAACGTGTTTTTCAGCCCGAAATAAACGCGTTTTGTCAGCCCTTAGAATCGCAGTGTAACTGCCTGGCTCAGAAGAGCACATTGAATCAGCCCTTAACCCCAGTTTACAGAAATTGTCAAAACGTGTTTTTCAGCAGAAATAAACATGTTTTGGCAACTTTGGTAACCCCCATGTAACTTATAGGGTAGGAACAACACAGTTTTCAAAACGTGTTTTTCAGCCCGAAATAAACGCTTTTTCTCAGCCCTTAGATTCGCAGTGTAACTGCCTGGCTCAGAAGAGCACACTGAGTCAGCCCTTAACCCCAGTGCTCAGAAATTGTCAAAACGTGTTTTTCAGCAGAAATAAACATGTTTTGGCAACTTTGGTCACCACCATGTAACTTATAGGGCAGGAACAGCACAGTTTTCAAAACGTGTTTTTCAGCCCGAAATAAACGCGTTTTGTCAGCCCTTAGAATCGCAGTGTAACTGCCTGGCTCAGAAGAGCACATTGAGTCAGCCCTTAACCCCAGTGTACAGAAATTGTCAAAACGTGTTTTTCAGCAGAAATAAACATGTTTTGGCAACTTTGGTAACCCCCATGTAACTTATAGGGTAGGAACAACACAGTTTTCAAAACGTGTTTTTCAGCCCGAAATAAACGCTTTTTCTCAGCCCTTAGATTCGCAGTGTAACTGCCTGGCTCAGAAGAGCACACTGAGTCAGCCCTTAACCCCAGTGCTCAGAAATTGTCAAAACGTGTTTTTCAGCAGAAATAAACATGTTTTGGCAACTTTGGTCACCACCATGTAACTTATAGGGCAGGAACAACACAGTTTTCAAAACGTGTTTTTCAGCCCGAAATAAACGCGTTTTGTCAGCCCTTAGAATCGCTGTGTAACTGCCTGGCTCAGAAGAGCACATTGAGTCAGCCCTTAACCCCAGTGCTCAGAAATTGTCAAATCGTGTTTTTCAGCAGAAATAAACACGTTTTGGCAACTTTGGTCACCACCATGTAACTTTTAGGGCAGGAACAACACAGTTTTCAAAACGTGTTTTTCAGCCCGAAATAAACGCGTTTTGTCAGCCCTTAGAATCGCTGTGTAACTGCCTGGCTCAGAAGAGCACATTGAGTCAGCCCTTAACCCCAGTGTACAGAAATTGTCAAAATGTGTTTTTCAGCAGAAATAAACATGTTTTGGCAACTTTGGTAACCTCCATGTAACTTATAGGGTAGGAACAACACAGTTTTCAAAACGTGTTTTTCAGCCCGAAATAAACGCTTTTTCTCAGCCCTTAGATTCGCAGTGTAACTGCCTGGCACAGAAGAGCACATTGAGTCAGCCCTTAACCCCAGTGCTCAGAAATTGTCAAAACGTGTTTTTCAGCAGAAATAAAGACGTTTTGGCAACTTTGGTCACCACCATGTAACTTATAGGGCAGGAACAGCACAGTTTTCAAAACGTGTTTTTCAGCCCGAAATAAACGCGTTTTGTCAGCCCTTAGAATCGCTGTGTAACTGCCTGGCTCAGAAGAGCACATTGAGTCAGCCCTTAACCCCAGTGTACAGAAATTGTCAAAACGTGTTTTTCAGCAGAAATAAACATGTTTTGGCAACTTTGGTAACCCCCATGTAACTTATAGGGTAGGAACAACACAGTTTTCAAAACGTGTTTTTCAGCCCGAAATAAACGCTTTTTCTCAGCCCTTAGATTCGCAGTGTAACTGCCTGGCTCAGAAGAGCACATTGAGTCAGCCCTTAACCCCAGTGCTCAGAAATTGTCAAAACGTGTTTTTCAGCAGAAATAAAGACGTTTTGGCAACTTTGGTCACCACCATGGAACTAATAGGGCAGGAACAGCACAGTTTTCAAAACGTGTTTTTCAGCCCGAAATAAACGCGTTTTGTCAGCCCTTAGAATCGCAGTGTAACTGCCTGGCTCAGAAGAGCACATTGAGTCAGCCCTTAACCCCAGTGTACAGAAATTGTCAAAACGTGTTTTTCAGCAGAAATAAACATGTTTTGGCAACTTTGGTAACCCCCATGTAACTTATAGGGTAGGAACAACACAGTTTTCAAAACGTGTTTTTCAGCCCGAAATAAACGCTTTTTCTCAGCCCTTAGATTCGCAGTGTAACTGCCTGGCTCAGAAGAGCACACTGAGTCAGCCCTTAACCCCAGTGCTCAGAAATTGTCAAAACGTGTTTTTCAGCAGAAATAAACATGTTTTGGCAACTTTGGTCACCACCATGTAACTTATAGGGCAGGAACAGCACAGTTTTCAAAACGTGTTTTTCAGCCCGAAATAAACGCGTTTTGTCAGCCCTTAGAATCGCAGTGTAACTGCCTGGCTCAGAAGAGCACATTGAGTCAGCCCTTAACCCCAGTGTACAGAAATTGTCAAAACGTGTTTTTCAGCAGAAATAAACATGTTTTGGCAACTTTGGTAACCCCCATGTAACTTATAGGGTAGGAACAACACAGTTTTCAAAACGTGTTTTTCAGCCCGAAATAAACGCTTTTTCTCAGCCCTTAGATTCGCAGTGTAACTGCCTGGCTCAGAAGAGCACACTGAGTCAGCCCTTAACCCCAGTGCTCAGAAATTGTCAAAACGTGTTTTTCAGCAGAAATAAACACGTTTTGGTAACTTTGGTCACCACCATGTAACTTATAGGGCAGGAACAACACAGTTTTCAAAACGTGTTTTTCAGCCCGAAATAAACGCGTTTTGTCAGCCCTTAGAATCGCTGTGTAACTGCCTGGCTCAGAAGAGCACACTGAGTCAGCCCTTAACCCCAGTGCTCAGAAATTGTCAAAACGTGTTTTTCAGCAGAAATAAACACGTTTTGGCAACTTTGGTCACCACCATGTAACTTATAGGGCAGGAACAACACAGTTTTCAAAACGTGTTTTTCAGCCCGAAATAAACGCGTTTTGTCAGCCCTTAGAATCGCTGTGTAACTGCCTGGCTCAGAAGAGCACATTGAGTCAGCCCTTAACCCCAGTGCTCAGAAATTGTCAAAACGTGTTTTTCAGCAGAAATAAAGACGTTTTGGCAACTTTGGTCACCACCATGTAACTTATAGGGCAGGAACAGCACAGTTTTCAAAACGTGTTTTTCAGCCCGAAATAAACGCGTTTTGTCAGCCCTTAGAATCGCTGTGTAACTGCCTGGCTCAGAAGAGCACATTGAGTCAGCCCTTAACCCCAGTGTGCAGAAATTGTCAAATCGTGTTTTTCAGCAGAAATAAACACGTTTTGGCAACTTTGGTAACCACCATGTAACTTTTAGGGCAGGAACAACACAGTTTTCAAAACGTGTTTTTCAGCCCGAAATAAACGCGTTTTGTCAGCCCTTAGAATCGCTGTGTAACTGCCTGGCTCAGAAGAGCACATTGAGTCAGCCCTTAACCCCAGTGTGCAGAAATTGTCAAAACGTGTTTTTCAGCAGAAATAAAGACGTTTTGGCAACTTTGGTCACCACCATGTAACTTATAGGGCAGGAACAGCACAGTTTTCAAAACGTGTTTTTCAGCCCGAAATAAACGCGTTTTGTCAGCCCTTAGAATCGCAGTGTAACTGCCTGGCTCAGAAGAGCACATTGAGTCAGCCCTTAACCCCAGTGTACAGAAATTGTCAAAACGTGTTTTTCAGCAGAAATAAACATGTTTTGGCAACTTTGGTAACCCCCATGTAACTTATAGGGTAGGAACAACACAGTTTTCAAAACGTGTTTTTCAGCCCGAAATAAACGCTTTTTCTCAGCCCTTAGATTCGCAGTGTAACTGCCTGGCTCAGAAGAGCACATTGAGTCAGCCCTTAACCCCAGTGCTCAGAAATTGTCAAAACGTGTTTTTCAGCAGAAATAAAGACGTTTTGGCAACTTTGGTCACCACCATGTAACTTATAGGGCAGGAACAACACAGTTTTCAAAACGTGTTTTTCAGCCCGAAATAAACGCGTTTTGTCAGCCCTTAGAATCGCAGTGTAACTGCCTGGCTCAGAAGAGCACATTGAGTCAGCCCTTAACCCCAGTGTACAGAAATTGTCAAAACGTGTTTTTCAGCAGAAATAAACATGTTTTGGCAACTTTGGTAACCCCCGTGTAACTTATATGGCAGGAACAACACAGTTTTCAAAACGTGTTTTTCAGCCCGAAATAAACGCTTTTTCTCAGCCCTTAGATTCGCAGTGTAACTGCCTGGCTCAGAAGAGCACATTGAGTCAGCCCTTAACCCCAGTGCTCAGAAATTGTCAAAACGTGTTTTTCAGCAGAAATAAAGACGTTTTGGCAACTTTGGTCACCACCATGTAACTTATAGGGCAGGAACAGCACAGTTTTCAAAACGTGTTTTTCAGCCCGAAATAAACGCTTTTTCTCAGCCCTTAGATTCGCAGTGTAACTGCCTGGCTCAGAAGAGCACATTGAGTCAGCCCTTAACCCCAGTGCTCAGAAATTGTCAAATCGTGTTTTTCAGCAGAAATAAACACGTTTTGGCAACTTTGGTCACCACCATGTAACTTTTAGGGCAGGAACAACACAGTTTTCAAAACGTGTTTTTCAGCCCGAAATAAACGCGTTTTGTCAGCCCTTAGAATCGCTGTGTAACTGCCTGGCTCAGAAGAGCACATTGAGTCAGCCCTTAACCCCAGTGTACAGAAATTGTCAAAATGTGTTTTTCAGCAGAAATAAACATGTTTTGGCAACTTTGGTAACCCCCATGTAACTTATAGGGTAGGAACAACACAGTTTTCAAAACGTGTTTTTCAGCCCGAAATAAACGCTTTTTCTCAGCCCTTAGATTCGCAGTGTAACTGCCTGGCACAGAAGAGCACATTGAGTCAGCCCTTAACCCCAGTGCTCAGAAATTGTCAAAACGTGTTTTTCAGCAGAAATAAAGACGTTTTGGCAACTTTGGTCACCACCATGTAACTTATAGGGCAGGAACAGCACAGTTTTCAAAACGTGTTTTTCAGCCCGAAATAAACGCGTTTTGTCAGCCCTTAGAATCGCAGTGTAACTGCCTGGCTCAGAAGAGCACATTGAGTCAGCCCTTAACCCCAGTGTACAGAAATTGTCAAAACGTGTTTTTCAGCAGAAATAAACGTGTTTTGGCAACTTTGGTAACCCCCATGTAACTTATAGGGTAGGAACAACACAGTTTTCAAAACATGTTTTTCAGCCCGAAATAAACGCTTTTTCTCAGCCCTTAGATTCGCAGTGTAACTGTCTGGCTCAGAAGAGCACACTGAGTCAGCCCTTAACCCCAGTGCTCAGAAATTGTCAAAACGTGTTTTTCAGCAGAAATAAACATGTTTTGGCAACTTTGGTCACCACCATGTAACTTATAGGGCAGGAACAGCACAGTTTTCAAAACGTGTTTTTCAGCCCGAAATAAACGCGTTTTGTCAGCCCTTAGAATCGCAGTGTAACTGCCTGGCTCAGAAGAGCACATTGAGTCAGCCCTTAACCCCAGTGTACAGAAATTGTCAAAACGTGTTTTTCAGCAGAAATAAACATGTTTTGGCAACTTTGGTAACCCCCATGTAACTTATAGGGTAGGAACAACACAGTTTTCAAAACGTGTTTTTCAGCCCGAAATAAACGCTTTTTCTCAGCCCTTAGATTCGCAGTGTAACTGCCTGGCTCAGAAGAGCACACTGAGTCAGCCCTTAACCCCAGTGCTCAGAAATTGTCAAAACGTGTTTTTCAGCAGAAATAAACATGTTTTGGCAACTTTGGTCACCACCATGTAACTTATAGGGCAGGAACAACACAGTTTTCAAAACGTGTTTTTCAGCCCGAAATAAACGCGTTTTGTCAGCCCTTAGAATCGCTGTGTAACTGCCTGGCTCAGAAGAGCACATTGAGTCAGCCCTTAACCCCAGTGCTCAGAAATTGTCAAATCGTGTTTTTCAGCAGAAATAAACACGTTTTGGCAACTTTGGTCACCACCATGTAACTTTTAGGGCAGGAACAACACAGTTTTCAAAACGTGTTTTTCAGCCCGAAATAAACGCGTTTTGTCAGCCCTTAGAATCGCTGTGTAACTGCCTGGCTCAGAAGAGCACATTGAGTCAGCCCTTAACCCCAGTGTACAGAAATTGTCAAAACGTGTTTTTCAGCAGAAATAAACATGTTTTGGCAACTTTGGTAACCCCCATGTAACTTATAGGGTAGGAACAACACAGTTTTCAAAACGTGTTTTTCAGCCCGAAATAAACGCTTTTTCTCAGCCCTTAGATTCGCAGTGTAACTGCCTGGCTCAGAAGAGCACATTGAGTCAGCCCTTAACCCCAGTGCTCAGAAATTGTCAAAACGTGTTTTTCAGCAGAAATAAAGACGTTTTGGCAACTTTGGTCACCACCATGGAACTAATAGGGCAGGAACAGCACAGTTTTCAAAACGTGTTTTTCAGCCCGAAATAAACGCGTTTTGTCAGCCCTTAGAATCGCAGTGTAACTGCCTGGCTCAGAAGAGCACATTGAGTCAGCCCTTAACCCCAGTGTACAGAAATTGTCAAAACGTGTTTTTCAGCAGAAATAAACATGTTTTGGCAACTTTGGTAACCCCCATGTAACTTATAGGGTAGGAACAACACAGTTTTCAAAACGTGTTTTTCAGCCCGAAATAAACGCTTTTTCTCAGCCCTTAGATTCGCAGTGTAACTGCCTGGCTCAGAAGAGCACACTGAGTCAGCCCTTAACCCCAGTGCTCAGAAATTGTCAAAACGTGTTTTTCAGCAGAAATAAACATGTTTTGGCAACTTTGGTCACCACCATGTAACTTATAGGGCAGGAACAGCACAGTTTTCAAAACGTGTTTTTCAGCCCGAAATAAACGCGTTTTGTCAGCCCTTAGAATCGCAGTGTAACTGCCTGGCTCAGAAGAGCACATTGAGTCAGCCCTTAACCCCAGTGTACAGAAATTGTCAAAACGTGTTTTTCAGCAGAAATAAACATGTTTTGGCAACTTTGGTAACCCCCATGTAACTTATAGGGTAGGAACAACACAGTTTTCAAAACGTGTTTTTCAGCCCGAAATAAACGCTTTTTCTCAGCCCTTAGATTCGCAGTGTAACTGCCTGGCTCAGAAGAGCACACTGAGTCAGCCCTTAACCCCAGTGCTCAGAAATTGTCAAAACGTGTTTTTCAGCAGAAATAAACACGTTTTGGTAACTTTGGTCACCACCATGTAACTTATAGGGCAGGAACAACACAGTTTTCAAAACGTGTTTTTCAGCCCGAAATAAACGCGTTTTGTCAGCCCTTAGAATCGCTGTGTAACTGCCTGGCTCAGAAGAGCACACTGAGTCAGCCCTTAACCCCAGTGCTCAGAAATTGTCAAAACGTGTTTTTCAGCAGAAATAAACACGTTTTGGCAACTTTGGTCACCACCATGTAACTTATAGGGCAGGAACAACACAGTTTTCAAAACGTGTTTTTCAGCCCGAAATAAACGCGTTTTGTCAGCCCTTAGAATCGCTGTGTAACTGCCTGGCTCAGAAGAGCACATTGAGTCAGCCCTTAACCCCAGTGCTCAGAAATTGTCAAAACGTGTTTTTCAGCAGAAATAAAGACGTTTTGGCAACTTTGGTCACCACCATGTAACTTATAGGGCAGGAACAGCACAGTTTTCAAAACGTGTTTTTCAGCCCGAAATAAACGCGTTTTGTCAGCCCTTAGAATCGCTGTGTAACTGCCTGGCTCAGAAGAGCACATTGAGTCAGCCCTTAACCCCAGTGTGCAGAAATTGTCAAATCGTGTTTTTCAGCAGAAATAAACACGTTTTGGCAACTTTGGTAACCACCATGTAACTTTTAGGGCAGGAACAACACAGTTTTCAAAACGTGTTTTTCAGCCCGAAATAAACGCGTTTTGTCAGCCCTTAGAATCGCTGTGTAACTGCCTGGCTCAGAAGAGCACATTGAGTCAGCCCTTAACCCCAGTGCTCAGAAATTGTCAAATCGTGTTTTTCAGCAGAAATAAAGACGTTTTGGCAACTTTGGTCACCACCATGTAACTTATAGGGCAGGAACAGCACAGTTTTCAAAACGTGTTTTTCAGCCCGAAATAAACGCGTTTTGTCAGCCCTTAGAATCGCAGTGTAACTGCCTGGCTCAGAAGAGCACATTGAGTCAGCCCTTAACCCCAGTGTACAGAAATTGTCAAAACGTGTTTTTCAGCAGAAATAAACATGTTTTGGCAACTTTGGTAACCCCCATGTAACTTATAGGGTAGGAACAACACAGTTTTCAAAACGTGTTTTTCAGCCCGAAATAAACGCTTTTTCTCAGCCCTTAGATTCGCAGTGTAACTGCCTGGCACAGAAGAGCACATTGAGTCAGCCCTTAACCCCAGTGCTCAGAAATTGTCAAAACGTGTTTTTCAGCAGAAATAAAGACGTTTTGGCAACTTTGGTCACCACCATGTAACTTATAGGGCAGGAACAGCACAGTTTTCAAAACGTGTTTTTCAGCCCGAAATAAACGCGTTTTGTCAGCCCTTAGAATCGCTGTGTAACTGCCTGGCTCAGAAGAGCACATTGAGTCAGCCCTTAACCCCAGTGTACAGAAATTGTCAAAACGTGTTTTTCAGCAGAAATAAACATGTTTTGGCAACTTTGGTAACCCCCATGTAACTTATAGGGTAGGAACAACACAGTTTTCAAAACGTGTTTTTCAGCCCGAAATAAACGCTTTTTCTCAGCCCTTAGATTCGCAGTGTAACTGCCTGGCTCAGAAGAGCACATTGAGTCAGCCCTTAACCCCAGTGCTCAGAAATTGTCAAAACGTGTTTTTCAGCAGAAATAAGATCGTTTTGGCAACTTTGGTCACCACCATGTAACTTATAGGGCAGGAACAGCACAGTTTTCAAAACGTGTTTTTCAGCCCGAAATAAACGCGTTTTGTCAGCCCTTAGAATCGCAGTGTAACTGCCTGGCTCAGAAGAGCACATTGAGTCAGCCCTTAACCCCAGTGTACAGAAATTGTCAAAACGTGTTTTTCAGCAGAAATAAACATGTTTTGGCAACTTTGGTAACCCCCATGTAACTTATAGGGTAGGAACAACACAGTTTTCAAAACGTGTTTTTCAGCCCGAAATAAACGCTTTTTCTCAGCCCTTAGATTCGCAGTGTAACTGCCTGGCTCAGAAGAGCACACTGAGTCAGCCCTTAACCCCAGTGCTCAGAAATTGTCAAAACGTGTTTTTCAGCAGAAATAAACATGTTTTGGCAACTTTGGTCACCACCATGTAACTTATAGGGCAGGAACAACACAGTTTTCAAAACGTGTTTTTCAGCCCGAAATAAACGCGTTTTGTCAGCCCTTAGAATCGCTGTGTAACTGCCTGGCTCAGAAGAGCACATTGAGTCAGCCCTTAACCCCAGTGCTCAGAAATTGTCAAAACGTGTTTTTCAGCAGAAATAAACATGTTTTGGCAACTTTGGTCACCACCATGTAACTTATAGGGCAGGAACAGCACAGTTTTCAAAACGTGTTTTTCAGCCCGAAATAAACGCTTTTTCTCAGCCCTTAGATTCGCAGTGTAACTGCCTGGCTCAGAAGAGCACATTGAGTCAGCCCTTAACCCCAGTGCTCAGAAATTGTCAAAACGTGTTTTTCAGCAGAAATAAACACGTTTTGGCAACTTTGGTCACCACCATGTAACTTTTAGGGCAGGAACAACACAGTTTTCAAAACGTGTTTTTCAGCCCGAAATAAACGCGTTTTGTCAGCCCTTAGAATCGCTGTGTAACTGCCTGGCTCAGAAGAGCACATTGAGTCAGCCCTTAACCCCAGTGTACAGAAATTGTCAAAATGTGTTTTTCAGCAGAAATAAACATGTTTTGGCAACTTTGGTAACCTCCATGTAACTTATAGGGCAGGAACAGCACAGTTTTCAAAACGTGTTTTTCAGCCCGAAATAAACGCGTTTTGTCAGCCCTTAGAATCGCTGTGTAACTGCCTGGCTCAGAAGAGCACACTGAGTCAGCCCTTAACCCCAGTGCTCAGAAATTGTCAAATCGTGTTTTTCAGCAGAAATAAACACGTTTTGGCAACTTTGGTCACCACCATGTAACTTTTAGGGCAGGAACAACACAGTTTTCAAAACGTGTTTTTCAGCCCGAAATAAACGCGTTTTGTCAGCCCTTAGAATCGCTGTGTAACTGCCTGGCTCAGAAGAGCACATTGAGTCAGCCCTTAACCCCAGTGTACAGAAATTGTCAAAATGTGTTTTTCAGCAGAAATAAACATGTTTTGGCAACTTTGGTAACCTCCATGTAACTTATAGGGTAGGAACAACACAGTTTTCAAAACGTGTTTTTCAGCCCGAAATAAACGCTTTTTCTCAGCCCTTAGATTCGCAGTGTAACTGCCTGGCACAGAAGAGCACATTGAGTCAGCCCTTAACCCCAGTGCTCAGAAATTGTCAAAACGTGTTTTTCAGCAGAAATAAAGACGTTTTGGCAACTTTGGTCACCACCATGTAACTTATAGGGCAGGAACAGCACAGTTTTCAAAACGTGTTTTTCAGCCCGAAATAAACGCGTTTTGTCAGCCTTTAGAATCGCTGTGTAACTGCCTGGCTCAGAAGAGCACATTGAGTCAGCCCTTAACCCCAGTGTACAGAAATTGTCAAAACGTGTTTTTCAGCAGAAATAAACATGTTTTGGCAACTTTGGTAACCCCCATGTAACTTATAGGGTAGGAACAACACAGTTTTCAAAACGTGTTTTTCAGCCCGAAATAAACGCTTTTTCTCAGCCCTTAGATTCGCAGTGTAACTGCCTGGCTCAGAAGAGCACATTGAGTCAGCCCTTAACCCCAGTGCTCAGAAATTTTCAAAACGTGTTTTTCAGCAGAAATAAAGACGTTTTGGCAACTTTGGTCACCACCATGTAACTTATAGGGCAGGAACAGCACAGTTTTCAAAACGTGTTTTTCAGCCCGAAATAAACGCGTTTTGTCAGCCCTTAGAATCGCAGTGTAACTGCCTGGCTCAGAAGAGCACATTGAGTCAGCCCTTAACCCCAGTGTACAGAAATTGTCAAAACGTGTTTTTCAGCAGAAATAAACATGTTTTGGCAACATTGGTAACCCCCATGTAACTTATAGGGTAGGAACAACACAGTTTTCAAAACGTGTTTTTCAGCCCGAAATAAACGCTTTTTCTCAGCCCTTAGATTCGCAGTGTAACTGCCTGGCTCAGAAGAGCACACTGAGTCAGCCCTTAACCCCAGTGCTCAGAAATTGTCAAAACGTGTTTTTCAGCAGAAATAAACATGTTTTGGCAACTTTGGTCACCACCATGTAACTTATAGGGCAGGAACAGCACAGTTTTCAAAACGTGTTTTTCAGCCCGAAATAAACGCGTTTTGTCAGCCCTTAGAATCGCAGTGTAACTGCCTGGCTCAGAAGAGCACATTGAGTCAGCCCTTAACCCCAGTGTACAGAAATTGTCAAAACGTGTTTTTCAGCAGAAATAAACATGTTTTGGCAACTTTGGTAACCCCCATGTAACTTATAGGGTAGGAACAACACAGTTTTCAAAACGTGTTTTTCAGCCCGAAATAAACGCTTTTTCTCAGCCCTTAGATTCGCAGTGTAACTGCCTGGCTCAGAAGAGCACACTGAGTCAGCCCTTAACCCCAGTGCTCAGAAATTGTCAAAACGTGTTTTTCAGCAGAAATAAACACGTTTTGGTAACTTTGGTCACCACCATGTAACTTATAGGGCAGGAACAACACAGTTTTCAAAACGTGTTTTTCAGCCCGAATAAACGCGTTTTGTCAGCCCTTAGAATCGCTGTGTAACTGCCTGGCTCAGAAGAGCACACTGAGTCAGCCCTTAACCCCAGTGCTCAGAAATTGTCAAAACGTGTTTTTCAGCAGAAATAAACACGTTTTGGCAACTTTGGTCACCACCATGTAACTTATAGGGCAGGAACAACACAGTTTTCAAAACGTGTTTTTCAGCCCGAAATAAACGCGTTTTGTCAGCCCTTAGAATCGCTGTGTAACTGCCTGGCTCAGAAGAGCACATTGAGTCAGCCCTTAACCCCAGTGCTCAGAAATTGTCAAAACGTGTTTTTCAGCAGAAATAAAGACGTTTTGGCAACTTTGGTCACCACCATGTAACTTATAGGGCAGGAACAGCACAGTTTTCAAAACGTGTTTTTCAGCCCGAAATAAACGCGTTTTGTCAGCCCTTAGAATCGCTGTGTAACTGCCTGGCTCAGAAGAGCACATTGAGTCAGCCCTTAACCCCAGTGTGCAGAAATTGTCAAATCGTGTTTTTCAGCAGAAATAAACACGTTTTGGCAACTTTGGTAACCACCATGTAACTTTTAGGGCAGGAACAACACAGTTTTCAAAACGTGTTTTTCAGCCCGAAATAAACGCGTTTTGTCAGCCCTTAGAATCGCTGTGTAACTGCCTGGCTCAGAAGAGCACATTGAGTCAGCCCTTAACCCCAGTGTGCAGAAATTGTCAAAACGTGTTTTTCAGCAGAAATAAAGACGTTTTGGCAACTTTGGTCACCACCATGTAACTTATAGGGCAGGAACAGCACAGTTTTCAAAACGTGTTTTTCAGCCCGAAATAAACGCGTTTTGTCAGCCCTTAGAATCGCAGTGTAACTGCCTGGCTCAGAAGAGCACATTGAGTCAGCCCTTAACCCCAGTGTACAGAAATTGTCAAAACGTGTTTTTCAGCAGAAATAAACATGTTTTGGCAACTTTGGTAACCCCCATGTAACTTATAGGGTAGGAACAACACAGTTTTCAAAACGTGTTTTTCAGCCCGAAATAAACGCTTTTTCTCAGCCCTTAGATTCGCAGTGTAACTGCCTGGCTCAGAAGAGCACACTGAGTCAGCCCTTAACCCCAGTGCTCAGAAATTGTCAAAACGTGTTTTTCAGCAGAAATAAACATGTTTTGGCAACTTTGGTCACCACCATGTAACTTATAGGGCAGGAACAGCACAGTTTTCAAAACGTGTTTTTCAGCCCGAAATAAACGCTTTTTCTCAGCCCTTAGATTCGCAGTGTAACTGCCTGGCTCAGAAGAGCACATTGAGTCAGCCCTTAACCCCAGTGCTCAGAAATTGTCAAAACGTGTTTTTCAGCAGAAATAAAGACGTTTTGGCAACTTTGGTCACCACCATGTAACTTATAGGGCAGGAACAGCACAGTTTTCAAAACGTGTTTTTCAGCCCGAAATAAACGCGTTTTGTCAGCCCTTAGAATCGCAGTGTAACTGCCTGGCTCAGAAGAGCACATTGATTCAGCCCTTAACCCCAGTGTACAGAAATTGTCAAAACGTGTTTTTCAGCAGAAATAAACATGTTTTGGCAACTTTGGTAACCCCCATGTAACTTATAGGGCAGGAACAACACAGTTTTCAAAACGTGTTTTTCAGCCCGAAATAAACGCTTTTTCTCAGCCCTTAGATTCGCAGTGTAACTGCCTGGCTCAGAAGAGCAGATTGAGTCAGCCCTTAACCCCAGTGCTCAGAAATTGTCAAAACGTGTTTTTCAGCAGAAATAAAGACGTTTTGGCAACTTTGGTCACCACCATGTAACTTATAGGGCAGGAACAACACAGTTTTCAAAACGTGTTTTTCAGCCCGAAATAAACGCGTTTTGTCAGCCTTTAGAATTGCTGTGTAACTGCCTGGCTCAGAAGAGCACATTGAGTCAGCCCTTAACCCCAGTGTACAGAAATTGTCAAAACGTGTTTTTCAGCAGAAATAAACATGTTTTGGCAACTTTGGTAACCCCCGTGTAACTTATAGGGCAGGAACAACACAGTTTTCAAAACGTGTTTTTCAGCCCGAAATAAACGCTTTTTCTCAGCCCTTAGATTCGCAGTGTAACTGCCTGGCTCAGAAGAGCACATTGAGTCAGCCCTTAACCCCAGTGCTCAGAAATTGTCAAAACGTGTTTTTCAGCAGAAATAAAGACGTTTTGGCAACTTTGGTCACCACCATGTAACTTATAGGGCAGGAACAGCACAGTTTTCAAAACGTGTTTTTCAGCCCGAAATAAACGCTTTTTCTCAGCCCTTAGATTCGCAGTGTAACTGCCTGGCTCAGAAGAGCACATTGAGTCAGCCCTTAACCCCAGTGTACAGAAATTGTCAAAACGTGTTTTTCAGCAGAAATAAACATGTTTTGGCAACTTTGGTAACCCCCATGTAACTTATAGGGTAGGAACAACACAGTTTTCAAAACGTGTTTTTCAGCCCGAAATAAACGCTTTTTCTCAGCCCTTAGATTCGCAGTGTAACTGCCTGGCTCAGAAGAGCACACTGAGTCAGCCCTTAACCCCAGTGCTCAGAAATTGTCAAAACGTGTTTTTCAGCAGAAATAAACACGTTTTGGCAACTTTGGTCACCACCATGTAACTTATAGGGCAGGAACAACACAGTTTTCAAAACGTGTTTTTCAGCCCGAAATAAACGCGTTTTGTCAGCCCTTAGAATCGCTGTGTAACTGCCTGGCTCAGAAGAGCACATTGAGTCAGCCCTTAACCCCAGTGCTCAGAAATTGTCAAAACGTGTTTTTCAGCAGAAATAAAGACGTTTTGGCAACTTTGGTCACCACCATGTAACTTATAGGGCAGGAACAGCACAGTTTTCAAAACGTGTTTTTCAGCCCGAAATAAACGCGTTTTGTCAGCCCTTAGAATCGCTGTGTAACTGCCTGGCTCAGAAGAGCACATTGAGTCAGCCCTTAACCCCAGTGTGCAGAAATTGTCAAATCGTGTTTTTCAGCAGAATTAAACACGTTTTGGCAACTTTGGTAACCACCATGTAACTTTTAGGGCAGGAACAACACAGTTTTCAAAACGTGTTTTTCAGCCCGAAATAAACGCGTTTTGTCAGCCCTTAGAATCGCTGTGTAACTGCCTGGCTCAGAAGAGCACATTGAGTCAGCCCTTAACCCCAGTGTGCAGAAATTGTCAAAACGTGTTTTTCAGCAGAAATAAAGACGTTTTGGCAACTTTGGTCACCACCATGTAACTTATAGGGCAGGAACAGCACAGTTTTCAAAACGTGTTTTTCAGCCCGAAATAAACGCGTTTTGTCAGCCCTTAGAATCGCAGTGTAACTGCCTGGCTCAGAAGAGCACATTGAGTCAGCCCTTAACCCCAGTGTACAGAAATTGTCAAAACGTGTTTTTCAGCAGAAATAAACATGTTTTGGCAACTTTGGTAACCCCCATGTAACTTATAGGGTAGGAACAACACAGTTTTCAAAACGTGTTTTTCAGCCCGAAATAAACGCTTTTTCTCAGCCCTTAGATTCGCAGTGTAACTGCCTGGCTCAGAAGAGCACACTGAGTCAGCCCTTAACCCCAGTGCTCAGAAATTGTCAAAACGTGTTTTTCAGCAGAAATAAACATGTTTTGGCAACTTTGGTCACCACCATGTAACTTATAGGGCAGGAACAGCACAGTTTTCAAAACGTGTTTTTCAGCCCGAAATAAACGCTTTTTCTCAGCCCTTAGATTCGCAGTGTAACTGCCTGGCTCAGAAGAGCACATTGAGTCAGCCCTTAACCCCAGTGCTCAGAAATTGTCAAAACGTGTTTTTCAGCAGAAATAAAGACGTTTTGGCAACTTTGGTCACCACCATGTAACTTATAGGGCAGGAACAGCACAGTTTTCAAAACGTGTTTTTCAGCCCGAAATAAACGCGTTTTGTCAGCCCTTAGAATCGCAGTGTAACTGCCTGGCTCAGAAGAGCACATTGAGTCAGCCCTTAACCCCAGTGTACAGAAATTGTCAAAACGTGTTTTTCAGCAGAAATAAACATGTTTTGGCAACTTTGGTAACCCCCATGTAACTTATAGGGCAGGAACAACACAGTTTTCAAAACGTGTTTTTCAGCCCGAAATAAACGCTTTTTCTCAGCCCTTAGATTCGCAGTGTAACTGCCTGGCTCAGAAGAGCACACTGAGTCAGCCCTTAACCCCAGTGCTCAGAAATTGTCAAAACGTGTTTTTCAGCAGAAATAAACATGTTTTGGCAACTTTGGTCACCACCATGTAACTTATAGGGCAGGAACAGCACAGTTTTCAAAACGTGTTTTTCAGCCCGAAATAAACGCGTTTTGTCAGCCCTTAGAATCGCAGTGTAACTGCCTGGCTCAGAAGAGCACATTGAGTCAGCCCTTAACCCCAGTGTACAGAAATTGTCAAAACGTGTTTTTCAGCAGAAATAAACATGTTTTGGCAACTTTGGTAACCCCCATGTAACTTATAGGGTAGGAACAACACAGTTTTCAAAACGTGTTTTTCAGCCCGAAATAAACGCTTTTTCTCAGCCCTTAGATTCGCAGTGTAACTGCCTGGCTCAGAAGAGCACACTGAGTCAGCCCTTAACCCCAGTGCTCAGAAATTGTCAAAACGTGTTTTTCAGCAGAAATAAACATGTTTTGGCAACTTTGGTCACCACCATGTAACTTATAGGGCAGGAACAACACAGTTTTCAAAACGTGTTTTTCAGCCCGAAATAAACGCGTTTTGTCAGCCCTTAGAATCGCTGTGTAACTGCCTGGCTCAGAAGAGCACATTGAGTCAGCCCTTAACCCCAGTGCTCAGAAATTGTCAAATCGTGTTTTTCAGCAGAAATAAACACGTTTTGGCAACTTTGGTCACCACCATGTAACTTTTAGGGCAGGAACAACACAGTTTTCAAAACGTGTTTTTCAGCCCGAAATAAACGCGTTTTGTCAGCCCTTAGAATCGCTGTGTAACTGCCTGGCTCAGAAGAGCACATTGAGTCAGCCCTTAACCCCAGTGTACAGAAATTGTCAAAATGTGTTTTTCAGCAGAAATAAACATGTTTTGGCAACTTTGGTAACCTCCATGTAACTTATAGGGTAGGAACAACACAGTTTTCAAAACGTGTTTTTCAGCCCGAAATAAACGCTTTTTCTCAGCCCTTAGATTCGCAGTGTAACTGCCTGGCACAGAAGAGCACATTGAGTCAGCCCTTAACCCCAGTGCTCAGAAATTGTCAAAACGTGTTTTTCAGCAGAAATAAAGACGTTTTGGCAACTTTGGTCACCACCATGTAACTTATAGGGCAGGAACAGCACAGTTTTCAAAACGTGTTTTTCAGCCCGAAATAAACGCGTTTTGTCAGCCCTTAGAATCGCTGTGTAACTGCCTGGCTCAGAAGAGCACATTGAGTCAGCCCTTAACCCCAGTGTACAGAAATTGTTAAAACGTGTTTTTCAGCAGAAATAAACATGTTTTGGCAACTTTGGTAACCCCCATGTAACTTATAGGGTAGGAACAACACAGTTTTCAAAACGTGTTTTTCAGCCCGAAATAAACGCTTTTTCTCAGCCCTTAGATTCGCAGTGTAACTGCCTGGCTCAGAAGAGCACATTGAGTCAGCCCTTAACCCCAGTGCTCAGAAATTGTCAAAACGTGTTTTTCAGCAGAAATAAAGACGTTTTGGCAACTTTGGTCACCACCATGTAACTTATAGGGCAGGAACAGCACAGTTTTCAAAACGTGTTTTTCAGCCCGAAATAAACGCGTTTTGTCAGCCCTTAGAATCGCAGTGTAACTGCCTGGCTCAGAAGAGCACATTGAGTCAGCCCTTAACCCCAGTGTACAGAAATTGTCAAAACGTGTTTTTCAGCAGAAATAAACATGTTTTGGCAACTTTGGTAACCCCCATGTAACTTATAGGGTAGGAACAACACAGTTTTCAAAACGTGTTTTTCAGCCCGAAATAAACGCTTTTTCTCAGCCCTTAGATTCGCAGTGTAACTGCCTGGCTCAGAAGAGCACACTGAGTCAGCCCTTAACCCCAGTGCTCAGAAATTGTCAAAACGTGTTTTTCAGCAGAAATAAACACGTTTTGGTAACTTTGGTCACCACCATGTAACTTATAGGGCAGGAAAAACACAGTTTTCAAAACGTGTTTTTCAGCCCGAAATAAACGCGTTTTGTCAGCCCTTAGAATCGCTGTGTAACTGCCTGGCTCAGAAGAGCACACTGAGTCAGCCCTTAACCCCAGTGCTCAGAAATTGTCAAAACGTGTTTTTCAGCAGAAATAAACACGTTTTGGCAACTTTGGTCACCACCATGTAACTTATAGGGCAGGAACAGCACAGTTTTCAAAACGTGTTTTTCAGCCCGAAATAAACGCGTTTTGTCAGCCCTTAGAATCGCTGTGTAACTGCCTGGCTCAGAAGAGCACATTGAGTCAGCCCTTAACCCCAGTGTGCAGAAATTGTCAAATCGTGTTTTTCAGCAGAAATAAACACGTTTTGGCAACTTTGGTAACCACCATGTAACTTTTAGGGCAGGAACAACACAGTTTTCAAAACGTGTTTTTCAGCCCGAAATAAACGCGTTTTGTCAGCCCTTAGAATCGCTGTGTAACTGCCTGGCTCAGAAGAGCACATTGAGTCAGCCCTTAACCCCAGTGTGCAGAAATTGTCAAAACGTGTTTTTCAGCAGAAATAAAGACGTTTTGGCAACTTTGGTCACCACCATGTAACTTATAGGGCAGGAACAGCACAGTTTTCAAAACGTGTTTTTCAGCCCGAAATAAACGCGTTTTGTCAGCCCTTAGAATCGCAGTGTAACTGCCTGGCTCAGAAGAGCACATTGAGTCAGCCCTTAACCCCAGTGTACAGAAATTGTCAAAACGTGTTTTTCAGCAGAAATAAACATGTTTTGGCAACTTTGGTAACCCCCATGTAACTTATAGGGTAGGAACAACACAGTTTTCAAAACGTGTTTTTCAGCCCGAAATAAACGCTTTTTCTCAGCCCTTAGATTCGCAGTGTAACTGCCTGGCTCAGAAGAGCACACTGAGTCAGCCCTTAACCCCAGTGCTCAGAAATTGTCAAAACGTGTTTTTCAGCAGAAATAAACATGTTTTGGCAACTTTGGTCACCACCATGTAACTTATAGGGCAGGAACAGCACAGTTTTCAAAACGTGTTTTTCAGCCCGAAATAAACGCTTTTTCTCAGCCCTTAGATTCGCAGTGTAACTGCCTGGCTCAGAAGAGCACATTGAGTCAGCCCTTAACCCCAGTGCTCAGAAATTGTCAAAACGTGTTTTTCAGCAGAAATAAAGACGTTTTGGCAACTTTGGTCACCACCATGTAACTTATAGGGCAGGAACAGCACAGTTTTCAAAACGTGTTTTTCAGCCCGAAATAAACGCGTTTTGTCAGCCCTTAGAATCGCAGTGTAACTGCCTGGCTCAGAAGAGCACATTGAGTCAGCCCTTAACCCCAGTGTACAGAAATTGTCAAAACGTGTTTTTCAGCAGAAATAAACATGTTTTGGCAACTTTGGTAACCCCCATGTAACTTATAGGGCAGGAACAACACAGTTTTCAAAACGTGTTTTTCAGCCCGAAATAAACGCTTTTTCTCAGCCCTTAGATTCGCAGTGTAACTGCCTGGCTCAGAAGAGCAGATTGAGTCAGCCCTTAACCCCAGTGCTCAGAAATTGTCAAAACGTGTTTTTCAGCAGAAATAAAGACGTTTTGGCAACTTTGGTCACCACCATGTAACTTATAGGGCAGGAACAACACAGTTTTCAAAACGTGTTTTTCAGCCCAAAATAAACGCGTTTTGTCAGCCTTTAGAATTGCTGTGTAACTGCCTGGCTCAGAAGAGCACATTGAGTCAGCCCTTAACCCCAGTGTACAGAAATTGTCAAAACGTGTTTTTCAGCAGAAATAAACATGTTTTGGCAACTTTGGTAACCCCCGTGTAACTTATAGGGCAGGAACAACACAGTTTTCAAAACGTGTTTTTCAGCCCGAAATAAACGCTTTTTCTCAGCCCTTAGATTCGCAGTGTAACTGCCTGGCTCAGAAGAGCACATTGAGTCAGCCCTTAACCCCAGTGCTCAGAAATTGTCAAAACGTGTTTTTCAGCAGAAATAAAGACGTTTTGGCAACTTTGGTCACCACCATGTAACTTATAGGGCAGGAACAGCACAGTTTTCAAAACGTGTTTTTCAGCCCGAAATAAACGCTTTTTCTCAGCCCTTAGATTCGCAGTGTAACTGCCTGGCTCAGAAGAGCACATTGAGTCAGCCCTTAACCCCAGTGTACAGAAATTGTCAAAACGTGTTTTTCAGCAGAAATAAACATGTTTTGGCAACTTTGGTAACCCCCATGTAACTTATAGGGTAGGAACAACACAGTTTTCAAAACGTGTTTTTCAGCCCGAAATAAACGCTTTTTCTCAGCCCTTAGATTCGCAGTGTAACTGCCTGGCTCAGAAGAGCACACTGAGTCAGCCCTTAACCCCAGTGCTCAGAAATTGTCAAAACGTGTTTTTCAGCAGAAATAAACACGTTTTGGCAACTTTGGTCACCACCATGTAACTTATAGGGCAGGAACAACACAGTTTTCAAAACGTGTTTTTCAGCCCGAAATAAACGCGTTTTGTCAGCCCTTAGAATCGCTGTGTAACTGCCTGGCTCAGAAGAGCACATTGAGTCAGCCCTTAACCCCAGTGCTCAGAAATTGTCAAAACGTGTTTTTCAGCAGAAATAAAGACGTTTTGGCAACTTTGGTCACCACCATGTAACTTATAGGGCAGGAACAGCACAGTTTTCAAAACGTGTTTTTCAGCCCGAAATAAACGCGTTTTGTCAGCCCTTAGAATCGCTGTGTAACTGCCTGGCTCAGAAGAGCACATTGAGTCAGCCCTTAACCCCAGTGTGCAGAAATTGTCAAATCGTGTTTTTCAGCAGAATTAAACACGTTTTGGCAACTTTGGTAACCACCATGTAACTTTTAGGGCAGGAACAACACAGTTTTCAAAACGTGTTTTTCAGCCCGAAATAAACGCGTTTTGTCAGCCCTTAGAATCGCTGTGTAACTGCCTGGCTCAGAAGAGCACATTGAGTCAGCCCTTAACCCCAGTGTGCAGAAATTGTCAAAACGTGTTTTTCAGCAGAAATAAAGACGTTTTGGCAACTTTGGTCACCACCATGTAACTTATAGGGCAGGAACAGCACAGTTTTCAAAACGTGTTTTTCAGCCCGAAATAAACGCGTTTTGTCAGCCCTTAGAATCGCAGTGTAACTGCCTGGCTCAGAAGAGCACATTGAGTCAGCCCTTAACCCCAGTGTACAGAAATTGTCAAAACGTGTTTTTCAGCAGAAATAAACATGTTTTGGCAACTTTGGTAACCCCCATGTAACTTATAGGGTAGGAACAACACAGTTTTCAAAACGTGTTTTTCAGCCCGAAATAAACGCTTTTTCTCAGCCCTTAGATTCGCAGTGTAACTGCCTGGCTCAGAAGAGCACACTGAGTCAGCCCTTAACCCCAGTGCTCAGAAATTGTCAAAACGTGTTTTTCAGCAGAAATAAACATGTTTTGGCAACTTTGGTCACCACCATGTAACTTATAGGGCAGGAACAGCACAGTTTTCAAAACGTGTTTTTCAGCCCGAAATAAACGCTTTTTCTCAGCCCTTAGATTCGCAGTGTAACTGCCTGGCTCAGAAGAGCACATTGAGTCAGCCCTTAACCCCAGTGCTCAGAAATTGTCAAAACGTGTTTTTCAGCAGAAATAAAGACGTTTTGGCAACTTTGGTCACCACCATGTAACTTATAGGGCAGGAACAGCACAGTTTTCAAAACGTGTTTTTCAGCCCGAAATAAACGCGTTTTGTCAGCCCTTAGAATCGCAGTGTAACTGCCTGGCTCAGAAGAGCACATTGAGTCAGCCCTTAACCCCAGTGTACAGAAATTGTCAAAACGTGTTTTTCAGCAGAAATAAACATGTTTTGGCAACTTTGGTAACCCCCATGTAACTTATAGGGCAGGAACAACACAGTTTTCAAAACGTGTTTTTCAGCCCGAAATAAACGCTTTTTCTCAGCCCTTAGATTCGCAGTGTAACTGCCTGGCTCAGAAGAGCACACTGAGTCAGCCCTTAACCCCAGTGCTCAGAAATTGTCAAAACGTGTTTTTCAGCAGAAATAAACATGTTTTGGCAACTTTGGTCACCACCATGTAACTTATAGGGCAGGAACAGCACAGTTTTCAAAACGTGTTTTTCAGCCCGAAATAAACGCGTTTTGTCAGCCCTTAGAATCGCAGTGTAACTGCCTGGCTCAGAAGAGCACATTGAGTCAGCCCTTAACCCCAGTGTACAGAAATTGTCAAAACGTGTTTTTCAGCAGAAATAAACATGTTTTGGCAACTTTGGTAACCCCCATGTAACTTATAGGGTAGGAACAACACAGTTTTCAAAACGTGTTTTTCAGCCCGAAATAAACGCTTTTTCTCAGCCCTTAGATTCGCAGTGTAACTGCCTGGCTCAGAAGAGCACACTGAGTCAGCCCTTAACCCCAGTGCTCAGAAATTGTCAAAACGTGTTTTTCAGCAGAAATAAACATGTTTTGGCAACTTTGGTCACCACCATGTAACTTATAGGGCAGGAACAACACAGTTTTCAAAACGTGTTTTTCAGCCCGAAATAAACGCGTTTTGTCAGCCCTTAGAATCGCTGTGTAACTGCCTGGCTCAGAAGAGCACATTGAGTCAGCCCTTAACCCCAGTGCTCAGAAATTGTCAAATCGTGTTTTTCAGCAGAAATAAACACGTTTTGGCAACTTTGGTCACCACCATGTAACTTTTAGGGCAGGAACAACACAGTTTTCAAAACGTGTTTTTCAGCCCGAAATAAACGCGTTTTGTCAGCCCTTAGAATCGCTGTGTAACTGCCTGGCTCAGAAGAGCACATTGAGTCAGCCCTTAACCCCAGTGTACAGAAATTGTCAAAATGTGTTTTTCAGCAGAAATAAACATGTTTTGGCAACTTTGGTAACCTCCATGTAACTTATAGGGTAGGAACAACACAGTTTTCAAAACGTGTTTTTCAGCCCGAAATAAACGCTTTTTCTCAGCCCTTAGATTCGCAGTGTAACTGCCTGGCACAGAAGAGCACATTGAGTCAGCCCTTAACCCCAGTGCTCAGAAATTGTCAAAACGTGTTTTTCAGCAGAAATAAAGACGTTTTGGCAACTTTGGTCACCACCATGTAACTTATAGGGCAGGAACAGCACAGTTTTCAAAACGTGTTTTTCAGCCCGAAATAAACGCGTTTTGTCAGCCCTTAGAATCGCTGTGTAACTGCCTGGCTCAGAAGAGCACATTGAGTCAGCCCTTAACCCCAGTGTACAGAAATTGTCAAAACGTGTTTTTCAGCAGAAATAAACATGTTTTGGCAACTTTGGTAACCCCCATGTAACTTATAGGGTAGGAACAACACAGTTTTCAAAACGTGTTTTTCAGCCCGAAATAAACGCTTTTTCTCAGCCCTTAGATTCGCAGTGTAACTGCCTGGCTCAGAAGAGCACATTGAGTCAGCCCTTAACCCCAGTGCTCAGAAATTGTCAAAACGTGTTTTTCAGCAGAAATAAAGACGTTTTGGCAACTTTGGTCACCACCATGGAACTAATAGGGCAGGAACAGCACAGTTTTCAAAACGTGTTTTTCAGCCCGAAATAAACGCGTTTTGTCAGCCCTTAGAATCGCAGTGTAACTGCCTGGCTCAGAAGAGCACATTGAGTCAGCCCTTAACCCCAGTGTACAGAAATTGTCAAAACGTGTTTTTCAGCAGAAATAAACATGTTTTGGCAACTTTGGTAACCCCCATGTAACTTATAGGGTAGGAACAACACAGTTTTCAAAACGTGTTTTTCAGCCCGAAATAAACGCTTTTTCTCAGCCCTTAGATTCGCAGTGTAACTGCCTGGCTCAGAAGAGCACACTGAGTCAGCCCTTAACCCCAGTGCTCAGAAATTGTCAAAACGTGTTTTTCAGCAGAAATAAACATGTTTTGGCAACTTTGGTCACCACCATGTAACTTATAGGGCAGGAACAGCACAGTTTTCAAAACGTGTTTTTCAGCCCGAAATAAACGCGTTTTGTCAGCCCTTAGAATCGCAGTGTAACTGCCTGGCTCAGAAGAGCACATTGAGTCAGCCCTTAACCCCAGTGTACAGAAATTGTCAAAACGTGTTTTTCAGCAGAAATAAACATGTTTTGGCAACTTTGGTAACCCCCATGTAACTTATAGGGTAGGAACAACACAGTTTTCAAAACGTGTTTTTCAGCCCGAAATAAACGCTTTTTCTCAGCCCTTAGATTCGCAGTGTAACTGCCTGGCTCAGAAGAGCACACTGAGTCAGCCCTTAACCCCAGTGCTCAGAAATTGTCAAAACGTGTTTTTCAGCAGAAATAAACACGTTTTGGTAACTTTGGTCACCACCATGTAACTTATAGGGCAGGAACAACACAGTTTTCAAAACGTGTTTTTCAGCCCGAAATAAACGCGTTTTGTCAGCCCTTAGAATCGCTGTGTAACTGCCTGGCTCAGAAGAGCACACTGAGTCAGCCCTTAACCCCAGTGCTCAGAAATTGTCAAAACGTGTTTTTCAGCAGAAATAAACACGTTTTGGCAACTTTGGTCACCACCATGTAACTTATAGGGCAGGAACAACACAGTTTTCAAAACGTGTTTTTCAGCCCGAAATAAACGCGTTTTGTCAGCCCTTAGAATCGCTGTGTAACTGCCTGGCTCAGAAGAGCACATTGAGTCAGCCCTTAACCCCAGTGCTCAGAAATTGTCAAAACGTGTTTTTCAGCAGAAATAAAGACGTTTTGGCAACTTTGGTCACCACCATGTAACTTATAGGGCAGGAACAGCACAGTTTTCAAAACGTGTTTTTCAGCCCGAAATAAACGCGTTTTGTCAGCCCTTAGAATCGCTGTGTAACTGCCTGGCTCAGAAGAGCACATTGAGTCAGCCCTTAACCCCAGTGTGCAGAAATTGTCAAATCGTGTTTTTCAGCAGAAATAAACACGTTTTGGCAACTTTGGTAACCACCATGTAACTTTTAGGGCAGGAACAACACAGTTTTCAAAACGTGTTTTTCAGCCCGAAATAAACGCGTTTTGTCAGCCCTTAGAATCGCTGTGTAACTGCCTGGCTCAGAAGAGCACATTGAGTCAGCCCTTAACCCCAGTGTGCAGAAATTGTCAAAACGTGTTTTTCAGCAGAAATAAAGACGTTTTGGCAACTTTGGTCACCACCATGTAACTTATAGGGCAGGAACAGCACAGTTTTCAAAACGTGTTTTTCAGCCCGAAATAAACGCGTTTTGTCAGCCCTTAGAATCGCAGTGTAACTGCCTGGCTCAGAAGAGCACATTGAGTCAGCCCTTAACCCCAGTGTACAGAAATTGTCAAAACGTGTTTTTCAGCAGAAATAAACATGTTTTGGCAACTTTGGTAACCCCCATGTAACTTATAGGGTAGGAACAACAAAGTTTTCAAAACGTGTTTTTCAGCCCGAAATAAACGCTTTTTCTCAGCCCTTAGATTCGCAGTGTAACTGCCTGGCTCAGAAGAGCACATTGAGTCAGCCCTTAACCCCAGTGCTCAGAAATTGTCAAAACGTGTTTTTCAGCAGAAATAAAGACGTTTTGGCAACTTTGGTCACCACCATGTAACTTATAGGGCAGGAACAACACAGTTTTCAAAACGTGTTTTTCAGCCCGAAATAAACGCGTTTTGTCAGCCCTTAGAATCGCAGTGTAACTGCCTGGCTCAGAAGAGCACATTGAGTCAGCCCTTAACCCCAGTGTACAGAAATTGTCAAAACGTGTTTTTCAGCAGAAATAAACATGTTTTGGCAACTTTGGTAACCCCCGTGTAACTTATATGGCAGGAACAACACAGTTTTCAAAACGTGTTTTTCAGCCCGAAATAAACGCTTTTTCTCAGCCCTTAGATTCGCAGTGTAACTGCCTGGCTCAGAAGAGCACATTGAGTCAGCCCTTAACCCCAGTGCTCAGAAATTGTCAAAACGTGTTTTTCAGCAGAAATAAAGACGTTTTGGCAACTTTGGTCACCACCATGTAACTTATAGGGCAGGAACAGCACAGTTTTCAAAACGTGTTTTTCAGCCCGAAATAAACGCTTTTTCTCAGCCCTTAGATTCGCAGTGTAACTGCCTGGCTCAGAAGAGCACATTGAGTCAGCCCTTAACCCCAGTGCTCAGAAATTGTCAAATCGTGTTTTTCAGCAGAAATAAACACGTTTTGGCAACTTTGGTCACCACCATGTAACTTTTAGGGCAGGAACAACACAGTTTTCAAAACGTGTTTTTCAGCCCGAAATAAACGCGTTTTGTCAGCCCTTAGAATCGCTGTGTAACTGCCTGGCTCAGAAGAGCACATTGAGTCAGCCCTTAACCCCAGTGTACAGAAATTGTCAAAATGTGTTTTTCAGCAGAAATAAACATGTTTTGGCAACTTTGGTAACCCCCATGTAACTTATAGGGTAGGAACAACACAGTTTTCAAAACGTGTTTTTCAGCCCGAAATAAACGCTTTTTCTCAGCCCTTAGATTCGCAGTGTAACTGCCTGGCACAGAAGAGCACATTGAGTCAGCCCTTAACCCCAGTGCTCAGAAATTGTCAAAACGTGTTTTTCAGCAGAAATAAAGACGTTTTGGCAACTTTGGTCACCACCATGTAACTTATAGGGCAGGAACAGCACAGTTTTCAAAACGTGTTTTTCAGCCCGAAATAAACGCGTTTTGTCAGCCCTTAGAATCGCAGTGTAACTGCCTGGCTCAGAAGAGCACATTGAGTCAGCCCTTAACCCCAGTGTACAGAAATTGTCAAAACGTGTTTTTCAGCAGAAATAAACGTGTTTTGGCAACTTTGGTAACCCCCATGTAACTTATAGGGTAGGAACAACACAGTTTTCAAAACATGTTTTTCAGCCCGAAATAAACGCATTTTCTCAGCCCTTAGATTCGCAGTGTAACTGTCTGGCTCAGAAGAGCACACTGAGTCAGCCCTTAACCCCAGTGCTCAGAAATTGTCAAAACGTGTTTTTCAGCAGAAATAAACATGTTTTGGCAACTTTGGTCACCACCATGTAACTTATAGGGCAGGAACAGCACAGTTTTCAAAACGTGTTTTTCAGCCCGAAATAAACGCGTTTTGTCAGCCCTTAGAATCGCAGTGTAACTGCCTGGCTCAGAAGAGCACATTGAGTCAGCCCTTAACCCCAGTGTACAGAAATTGTCAAAACGTGTTTTTCAGCAGAAATAAACATGTTTTGGCAACTTTGGTAACCCCCATGTAACTTATAGGGTAGGAACAACACAGTTTTCAAAACGTGTTTTTCAGCCCGAAATAAACGCTTTTTCTCAGCCCTTAGATTCGCAGTGTAACTGCCTGGCTCAGAAGAGCACATTGAGTCAGCCCTTAACCCCAGTGCTCAGAAATTGTCAAAACGTGTTTTTCAGCAGAAATAAAGACGTTTTGGCAACTTTGGTCACCACCATGTAACTTACAGGGCAGGAACAGCACAGTTTTCAAAACGTGTTTTTCAGCCCGAAATAAACGCTTTTTCTCAGCCCTTAGATTCGCAGTGTAACTGCCTGGCTCAGAAGAGCACATTGAGTCAGCCCTTAACCCCAGTGCTCAGAAATTGTCAAAACGTGTTTTTCAGCAGAAATAAAGACGTTTTGGCAACTTTGGTCACCACCATGTAACTTATAGGGCAGGAACAGCACAGTTTTCAAAACGTGTTTTTCAGCCCGAAATAAACGCGTTTTGTCAGCCCTTAGAATCGCAGTGTAACTGCCTGGCTCAGAAGAGCACATTGAATCAGCCCTTAACCCCAGTTTACAGAAATTGTCAAAACGTGTTTTTCAGCAGAAATAAACATGTTTTGGCAACTTTGGTAACCCCCATGTAACTTATAGGGTAGGAACAACACAGTTTTCAAAACGTGTTTTTCAGCCCGAAATAAACGCTTTTTCTCAGCCCTTAGATTCGCAGTGTAACTGCCTGGCTCAGAAGAGCACACTGAGTCAGCCCTTAACCCCAGTGCTCAGAAATTGTCAAAACGTGTTTTTCAGCAGAAATAAACATGTTTTGGCAACTTTGGTCACCACCATGTAACTTATAGGGCAGGAACAGCACAGTTTTCAAAACGTGTTTTTCAGCCCGAAATAAACGCGTTTTGTCAGCCCTTAGAATCGCAGTGTAACTGCCTGGCTCAGAAGAGCACATTGAGTCAGCCCTTAACCCCAGTGTACAGAAATTGTCAAAACGTGTTTTTCAGCAGAAATAAACATGTTTTGGCAACTTTGGTAACCCCCATGTAACTTATAGGGTAGGAACAACACAGTTTTCAAAACGTGTTTTTCAGCCCGAAATAAACGCTTTTTCTCAGCCCTTAGATTCGCAGTGTAACTGCCTGGCTCAGAAGAGCACACTGAGTCAGCCCTTAACCCCAGTGCTCAGAAATTGTCAAAACGTGTTTTTCAGCAGAAATAAACATGTTTTGGCAACTTTGGTCACCACCATGTAACTTATAGGGCAGGAACAACACAGTTTTCAAAACGTGTTTTTCAGCCCGAAATAAACGCGTTTTGTCAGCCCTTAGAATCGCTGTGTAACTGCCTGGCTCAGAAGAGCACATTGAGTCAGCCCTTAACCCCAGTGCTCAGAAATTGTCAAATCGTGTTTTTCAGCAGAAATAAACACGTTTTGGCAACTTTGGTCACCACCATGTAACTTTTAGGGCAGGAACAACACAGTTTTCAAAACGTGTTTTTCAGCCCGAAATAAACGCGTTTTGTCAGCCCTTAGAATCGCTGTGTAACTGCCTGGCTCAGAAGAGCACATTGAGTCAGCCCTTAACCCCAGTGTACAGAAATTGTCAAAATGTGTTTTTCAGCAGAAATAAACATGTTTTGGCAACTTTGGTAACCTCCATGTAACTTATAGGGTAGGAACAACACAGTTTTCAAAACGTGTTTTTCAGCCCGAAATAAACGCTTTTTCTCAGCCCTTAGATTCGCAGTGTAACTGCCTGGCACAGAAGAGCACATTGAGTCAGCCCTTAACCCCAGTGCTCAGAAATTGTCAAAACGTGTTTTTCAGCAGAAATAAAGACGTTTTGGCAACTTTGGTCACCACCATGTAACTTATAGGGCAGGAACAGCACAGTTTTCAAAACGTGTTTTTCAGCCCGAAATAAACGCGTTTTGTCAGCCCTTAGAATCGCTGTGTAACTGCCTGGCTCAGAAGAGCACATTGAGTCAGCCCTTAACCCCAGTGTACAGAAATTGTCAAAACGTGTTTTTCAGCAGAAATAAACATGTTTTGGCAACTTTGGTAACCCCCATGTAACTTATAGGGTAGGAACAACACAGTTTTCAAAACGTGTTTTTCAGCCCGAAATAAACGCTTTTTCTCAGCCCTTAGATTCGCAGTGTAACTGCCTGGCTCAGAAGAGCACATTGAGTCAGCCCTTAACCCCAGTGCTCAGAAATTGTCAAAACGTGTTTTTCAGCAGAAATAAAGACGTTTTGGCAACTTTGGTCACCACCATGGAACTAATAGGGCAGGAACAGCACAGTTTTCAAAACGTGTTTTTCAGCCCGAAATAAACGCGTTTTGTCAGCCCTTAGAATCGCAGTGTAACTGCCTGGCTCAGAAGAGCACATTGAGTCAGCCCTTAACCCCAGTGTACAGAAATTGTCAAAACGTGTTTTTCAGCAGAAATAAACATGTTTTGGCAACTTTGGTAACCCCCATGTAACTTATAGGGTAGGAACAACACAGTTTTCAAAACGTGTTTTTCAGCCCGAAATAAACGCTTTTTCTCAGCCCTTAGATTCGCAGTGTAACTGCCTGGCTCAGAAGAGCACACTGAGTCAGCCCTTAACCCCAGTGCTCAGAAATTGTCAAAACGTGTTTTTCAGCAGAAATAAACATGTTTTGGCAACTTTGGTCACCACCATGTAACTTATAGGGCAGGAACAGCACAGTTTTCAAAACGTGTTTTTCAGCCCGAAATAAACGCGTTTTGTCAGCCCTTAGAATCGCAGTGTAACTGCCTGGCTCAGAAGAGCACATTGAGTCAGCCCTTAACCCCAGTGTACAGAAATTGTCAAAACGTGTTTTTCAGCAGAAATAAACATGTTTTGGCAACTTTGGTAACCCCCATGTAACTTATAGGGTAGGAACAACACAGTTTTCAAAACGTGTTTTTCAGCCCGAAATAAACGCTTTTTCTCAGCCCTTAGATTCGCAGTGTAACTGCCTGGCTCAGAAGAGCACACTGAGTCAGCCCTTAACCCCAGTGCTCAGAAATTGTCAAAACGTGTTTTTCAGCAGAAATAAACACGTTTTGGTAACTTTGGTCACCACCATGTAACTTATAGGGCAGGAACAACACAGTTTTCAAAACGTGTTTTTCAGCCCGAAATAAACGCGTTTTGTCAGCCCTTAGAATCGCTGTGTAACTGCCTGGCTCAGAAGAGCACACTGAGTCAGCCCTTAACCCCAGTGCTCAGAAATTGTCAAAACGTGTTTTTCAGCAGAAATAAACACGTTTTGGCAACTTTGGTCACCACCATGTAACTTATAGGGCAGGAACAACACAGTTTTCAAAACGTGTTTTTCAGCCCGAAATAAACGCGTTTTGTCAGCCCTTAGAATCGCTGTGTAACTGCCTGGCTCAGAAGAGCACATTGAGTCAGCCCTTAACCCCAGTGCTCAGAAATTGTCAAAACGTGTTTTTCAGCAGAAATAAAGACGTTTTGGCAACTTTGGTCACCACCATGTAACTTATAGGGCAGGAACAGCACAGTTTTCAAAACGTGTTTTTCAGCCCGAAATAAACGCGTTTTGTCAGCCCTTAGAATCGCTGTGTAACTGCCTGGCTCAGAAGAGCACATTGAGTCAGCCCTTAACCCCAGTGTGCAGAAATTGTCAAATCGTGTTTTTCAGCAGAAATAAACACGTTTTGGCAACTTTGGTAACCACCATGTAACTTTTAGGGCAGGAACAACACAGTTTTCAAAACGTGTTTTTCAGCCCGAAATAAACGCGTTTTGTCAGCCCTTAGAATCGCTGTGTAACTGCCTGGCTCAGAAGAGCACATTGAGTCAGCCCTTAACCCCAGTGTGCAGAAATTGTCAAAACGTGTTTTTCAGCAGAAATAAAGACGTTTTGGCAACTTTGGTCACCACCATGTAACTTATAGGGCAGGAACAGCACAGTTTTCAAAACGTGTTTTTCAGCCCGAAATAAACGCGTTTTGTCAGCCCTTAGAATCGCAGTGTAACTGCCTGGCTCAGAAGAGCACATTGAGTCAGCCCTTAACCCCAGTGTACAGAAATTGTCAAAACGTGTTTTTCAGCAGAAATAAACATGTTTTGGCAACTTTGGTAACCCCCATGTAACTTATAGGGTAGGAACAACACAGTTTTCAAAACGTGTTTTTCAGCCCGAAATAAACGCTTTTTCTCAGCCCTTAGATTCGCAGTGTAACTGCCTGGCTCAGAAGAGCACATTGAGTCAGCCCTTAACCCCAGTGCTCAGAAATTGTCAAAACGTGTTTTTCAGCAGAAATAAAGACGTTTTGGCAACTTTGGTCACCACCATGTAACTTATAGGGCAGGAACAACACAGTTTTCAAAACGTGTTTTTCAGCCCGAAATAAACGCGTTTTGTCAGCCTTTAGAATTGCTGTGTAACTGCCTGGCTCAGAAGAGCACATTGAGTCAGCCCTTAACCCCAGTGTACAGAAATTGTCAAAACGTGTTTTTCAGCAGAAATAAACATGTTTTGGCAACTTTGGTAACCCCCGTGTAACTTATAGGGCAGGAACAACACAGTTTTCAAAACGTGTTTTTCAGCCCGAAATAAACGCTTTTTCTCAGCCCTTAGATTCGCAGTGTAACTGCCTGGCTCAGAAGAGCACATTGAGTCAGCCCTTAACCCCAGTGCTCAGAAATTGTCAAAACGTGTTTTTCAGCAGAAATAAAGACGTTTTGGCAACTTTGGTCACCACCATGTAACTTATAGGGCAGGAACAGCACAGTTTTCAAAACGTGTTTTTCAGCCCGAAATAAACGCTTTTTCTCAGCCCTTAGATTCGCAGTGTAACTGCCTGGCTCAGAAGAGCACATTGAGTCAGCCCTTAACCCCAGTGCTCAGAAATTGTCAAATCGTGTTTTTCAGCAGAAATAAACACGTTTTGGCAACTTTGGTCACCACCATGTAACTTTTAGGGCAGGAACAACACAGTTTTCAAAACGTGTTTTTCAGCCCGAAATAAACGCGTTTTGTCAGCCCTTAGAATCGCTGTGTAACTGCCTGGCTCAGAAGAGCACATTGAGTCAGCCCTTAACCCCAGTGTACAGAAATTGTCAAAATGTGTTTTTCAGCAGAAATAAACATGTTTTGGCAACTTTGGTAACCCCCATGTAACTTATAGGGTAGGAACAACACAGTTTTCAAAACGTGTTTTTCAGCCCGAAATAAACGCTTTTTCTCAGCCCTTAGATTCGCAGTGTAACTGCCTGGCACAGAAGAGCACATTGAGTCAGCCCTTAACCCCAGTGCTCAGAAATTGTCAAAACGTGTTTTTCAGCAGAAATAAAGACGTTTTGGCAACTTTGGTCACCACCATGTAACTTATAGGGCAGGAACAGCACAGTTTTCAAAACGTGTTTTTCAGCCCGAAATAAACGCGTTTTGTCAGCCCTTAGAATCGCTGTGTAACTGCCTGGCTCAGAAGAGCACATTGAGTCAGCCCTTAACCCCAGTGTACAGAAATTGTCAAAACGTGTTTTTCAGCAGAAATAAACATGTTTTGGCAACTTTGGTAACCCCCATGTAACTTATAGGGTAGGAACAACACAGTTTTCAAAACGTGTTTTTCAGCCCGAAATAAACGCTTTTTCTCAGCCCTTAGATTCGCAGTGTAACTGCCTGGCTCAGAAGAGCACATTGAGTCAGCCCTTAACCCCAGTGCTCAGAAATTGTCAAAACGTGTTTTTCAGCAGAAATAAGATCGTTTTGGCAACTTTGGTCACCACCATGTAACTTATAGGGCAGGAACAACACAGTTTTCAAAACGTGTTTTTCAGCCCGAAATAAACGCGTTTTGTCAGCCCTTAGAATCGCAGTGTAACTGCCTGGCTCAGAAGAGCACATTGAGTCAGCCCTTAACCCCAGTGTACAGAAATTGTCAAAACGTGTTTTTCAGCAGAAATAAACATGTTTTGGCAACTTTGGTAACCCCCATGTAACTTATAGGGTAGGAACAACACAGTTTTCAAAACGTGTTTTTCAGCCCGAAATAAACGCTTTTTCTCAGCCCTTAGATTCGCAGTGTAACTGCCTGGCTCAGAAGAGCACACTGAGTCAGCCCTTAACCCCAGTGCTCAGAAATTGTCAAAACGTGTTTTTCAGCAGAAATAAACATGTTTTGGCAACTTTGGTCACCACCATGTAACTTATAGGGCAGGAACAACACAGTTTTCAAAACGTGTTTTTCAGCCCGAAATAAACGCGTTTTGTCAGCCCTTAGAATCGCTGTGTAACTGCCTGGCTCAGAAGAGCACATTGAGTCAGCCCTTAACCCCAGTGCTCAGAAATTGTCAAAACGTGTTTTTCAGCAGAAATAAACATGTTTTGGCAACTTTGGTCACCACCATGTAACTTATAGGGCAGGAACAGCACAGTTTTCAAAACGTGTTTTTCAGCCCGAAATAAACGCTTTTTCTCAGCCCTTAGATTCGCAGTGTAACTGCCTGGCTCAGAAGAGCACATTGAGTCAGCCCTTAACCCCAGTGCTCAGAAATTGTCAAAACGTGTTTTTCAGCAGAAATAAACACGTTTTGGCAACTTTGGTCACCACCATGTAACTTTTAGGGCAGGAACAACACAGTTTTCAAAACGTGTTTTTCAGCCCGAAATAAACGCGTTTTGTCAGCCCTTAGAATCGCTGTGTAACTGCCTGGCTCAGAAGAACACATTGAGTCAGCCCTTAACCCCAGTGTACAGAAATTGTCAAAATGTGTTTTTCAGCAGAAATAAACATGTTTTGGCAACTTTGGTAACCTCCATGTAACTTATAGGGCAGGAACAGCACAGTTTTCAAAACGTGTTTTTCAGCCCGAAATAAACGCGTTTTGTCAGCCCTTAGAATCGCTGTGTAACTGCCTGGCTCAGAAGAGCACACTGAGTCAGCCCTTAACCCCAGTGCTCAGAAATTGTCAAATCGTGTTTTTCAGCAGAAATAAACACGTTTTGGCAACTTTGGTCACCACCATGTAACTTTTAGGGCAGGAACAACACAGTTTTCAAAACGTGTTTTTCAGCCCGAAATAAACGCGTTTTGTCAGCCCTTAGAATCGCTGTGTAACTGCCTGGCTCAGAAGAGCACATTGAGTCAGCCCTTAACCCCAGTGTACAGAAATTGTCAAAATGTGTTTTTCAGCAGAAATAAACATGTTTTGGCAACTTTGGTAACCTCCATGTAACTTATAGGGTAGGAACAACACAGTTTTCAAAACGTGTTTTTCAGCCCGAAATAAACGCTTTTTCTCAGCCCTTAGATTCGCAGTGTAACTGCCTGGCACAGAAGAGCACATTGAGTCAGCCCTTAACCCCAGTGCTCAGAAATTGTCAAAACGTGTTTTTCAGCAGAAATAAAGACGTTTTGGCAACTTTGGTCACCACCATGTAACTTATAGGGCAGGAACAGCACAGTTTTCAAAACGTGTTTTTCAGCCCGAAATAAACGCGTTTTGTCAGCCTTTAGAATCGCTGTGTAACTGCCTGGCTCAGAAGAGCACATTGAGTCAGCCCTTAACCCCAGTGTACAGAAATTGTCAAAACGTGTTTTTCAGCAGAAATAAACATGTTTTGGCAACTTTGGTAACCCCCATGTAACTTATAGGGTAGGAACAACACAGTTTTCAAAACGTGTTTTTCAGCCCGAAATAAACGCTTTTTCTCAGCCCTTAGATTCGCAGTGTAACTGCCTGGCTCAGAAGAGCACATTGAGTCAGCCCTTAACCCCAGTGCTCAGAAATTTTCAAAACGTGTTTTTCAGCAGAAATAAAGACGTTTTGGCAACTTTGGTCACCACCATGTAACTTATAGGGCAGGAACAGCACAGTTTTCAAAACGTGTTTTTCAGCCCGAAATAAACGCGTTTTGTCAGCCCTTAGAATCGCAGTGTAACTGCCTGGCTCAGAAGAGCACATTGAGTCAGCCCTTAACCCCAGTGTACAGAAATTGTCAAAACGTGTTTTTCAGCAGAAATAAACATGTTTTGGCAACATTGGTAACCCCCATGTAACTTATAGGGTAGGAACAACACAGTTTTCAAAACGTGTTTTTCAGCCCGAAATAAACGCTTTTTCTCAGCCCTTAGATTCGCAGTGTAACTGCCTGGCTCAGAAGAGCACACTGAGTCAGCCCTTAACCCCAGTGCTCAGAAATTGTCAAAACGTGTTTTTCAGCAGAAATAAACATGTTTTGGCAACTTTGGTCACCACCATGTAACTTATAGGGCAGGAACAGCACAGTTTTCAAAACGTGTTTTTCAGCCCGAAATAAACGCGTTTTGTCAGCCCTTAGAATCGCAGTGTAACTGCCTGGCTCAGAAGAGCACATTGAGTCAGCCCTTAACCCCAGTGTACAGAAATTGTCAAAACGTGTTTTTCAGCAGAAATAAACATGTTTTGGCAACTTTGGTAACCCCCATGTAACTTATAGGGTAGGAACAACACAGTTTTCAAAACGTGTTTTTCAGCCCGAAATAAACGCTTTTTCTCAGCCCTTAGATTCGCAGTGTAACTGCCTGGCTCAGAAGAGCACACTGAGTCAGCCCTTAACCCCAGTGCTCAGAAATTGTCAAAACGTGTTTTTCAGCAGAAATAAACACGTTTTGGTAACTTTGGTCACCACCATGTAACTTATAGGGCAGGAACAACACAGTTTTCAAAACGTGTTTTTCAGCCCGAATAAACGCGTTTTGTCAGCCCTTAGAATCGCTGTGTAACTGCCTGGCTCAGAAGAGCACACTGAGTCAGCCCTTAACCCCAGTGCTCAGAAATTGTCAAAACGTGTTTTTCAGCAGAAATAAACACGTTTTGGCAACTTTGGTCACCACCATGTAACTTATAGGGCAGGAACAACACAGTTTTCAAAACGTGTTTTTCAGCCCGAAATAAACGCGTTTTGTCAGCCCTTAGAATCGCTGTGTAACTGCCTGGCTCAGAAGAGCACATTGAGTCAGCCCTTAACCCCAGTGCTCAGAAATTGTCAAAACGTGTTTTTCAGCAGAAATAAAGACGTTTTGGCAACTTTGGTCACCACCATGTAACTTATAGGGCAGGAACAGCACAGTTTTCAAAACGTGTTTTTCAGCCCGAAATAAACGCGTTTTGTCAGCCCTTAGAATCGCTGTGTAACTGCCTGGCTCAGAAGAGCACATTGAGTCAGCCCTTAACCCCAGTGTGCAGAAATTGTCAAATCGTGTTTTTCAGCAGAAATAAACACGTTTTGGCAACTTTGGTAACCACCATGTAACTTTTAGGGCAAGAACAACACAGTTTTCAAAACGTGTTTTTCAGCCCGAAATAAACGCGTTTTGTCAGCCCTTAGAATCGCTGTGTAACTGCCTGGCTCAGAAGAGCACATTGAGTCAGCCCTTAACCCCAGTGTGCAGAAATTGTCAAAACGTGTTTTTCAGCAGAAATAAAGACGTTTTGGCAACTTTGGTCACCACCATGTAACTTATAGGGCAGGAACAGCACAGTTTTCAAAACGTGTTTTTCAGCCCGAAATAAACGCGTTTTGTCAGCCCTTAGAATCGCAGTGTAACTGCCTGGCTCAGAAGAGCACATTGAGTCAGCCCTTAACCCCAGTGTACAGAAATTGTCAAAACGTGTTTTTCAGCAGAAATAAACATGTTTTGGCAACTTTGGTAACCCCCATGTAACTTATAGGGTAGGAACAACACAGTTTTCAAAACGTGTTTTTCAGCCCGAAATAAACGCTTTTTCTCAGCCCTTAGATTCGCAGTGTAACTGCCTGGCTCAGAAGAGCACACTGAGTCAGCCCTTAACCCCAGTGCTCAGAAATTGTCAAAACGTGTTTTTCAGCAGAAATAAACATGTTTTGGCAACTTTGGTCACCACCATGTAACTTATAGGGCAGGAACAGCACAGTTTTCAAAACGTGTTTTTCAGCCCGAAATAAACGCTTTTTCTCAGCCCTTAGATTCGCAGTGTAACTGCCTGGCTCAGAAGAGCACATTGAGTCAGCCCTTAACCCCAGTGCTCAGAAATTGTCAAAACGTGTTTTTCAGCAGAAATAAAGACGTTTTGGCAACTTTGGTCACCACCATGTAACTTATAGGGCAGGAACAGCACAGTTTTCAAAACGTGTTTTTCAGCCCGAAATAAACGCGTTTTGTCAGCCCTTAGAATCGCAGTGTAACTGCCTGGCTCAGAAGAGCACATTGATTCAGCCCTTAACCCCAGTGTACAGAAATTGTCAAAACGTGTTTTTCAGCAGAAATAAACATGTTTTGGCAACTTTGGTAACCCCCATGTAACTTATAGGGCAGGAACAACACAGTTTTCAAAACGTGTTTTTCAGCCCGAAATAAACGCTTTTTCTCAGCCCTTAGATTCGCAGTGTAACTGCCTGGCTCAGAAGAGCAGATTGAGTCAGCCCTTAACCCCAGTGCTCAGAAATTGTCAAAACGTGTTTTTCAGCAGAAATAAAGACGTTTTGGCAACTTTGGTCACCACCATGTAACTTATAGGGCAGGAACAACACAGTTTTCAAAACGTGTTTTTCAGCCCGAAATAAACGCGTTTTGTCAGCCTTTAGAATTGCTGTGTAACTGCCTGGCTCAGAAGAGCACATTGAGTCAGCCCTTAACCCCAGTGTACAGAAATTGTCAAAACGTGTTTTTCAGCAGAAATAAACATGTTTTGGCAACTTTGGTAACCCCCGTGTAACTTATAGGGCAGGAACAACACAGTTTTCAAAACGTGTTTTTCAGCCCGAAATAAACGCTTTTTCTCAGCCCTTAGATTCGCAGTGTAACTGCCTGGCTCAGAAGAGCACATTGAGTCAGCCCTTAACCCCAGTGCTCAGAAATTGTCAAAACGTGTTTTTCAGCAGAAATAAAGACGTTTTGGCAACTTTGGTCACCACCATGTAACTTATAGGGCAGGAACAGCACAGTTTTCAAAACGTGTTTTTCAGCCCGAAATAAACGCTTTTTCTCAGCCCTTAGATTCGCAGTGTAACTGCCTGGCTCAGAAGAGCACATTGAGTCAGCCCTTAACCCCAGTGTACAGAAATTGTCAAAACGTGTTTTTCAGCAGAAATAAACATGTTTTGGCAACTTTGGTAACCCCCATGTAACTTATAGGGTAGGAACAACACAGTTTTCAAAACGTGTTTTTCAGCCCGAAATAAACGCTTTTTCTCAGCCCTTAGATTCGCAGTGTAACTGCCTGGCTCAGAAGAGCACACTGAGTCAGCCCTTAACCCCAGTGCTCAGAAATTGTCAAAACGTGTTTTTCAGCAGAAATAAACACGTTTTGGCAACTTTGGTCACCACCATGTAACTTATAGGGCAGGAACAACACAGTTTTCAAAACGTGTTTTTCAGCCCGAAATAAACGCGTTTTGTCAGCCCTTAGAATCGCTGTGTAACTGCCTGGCTCAGAAGAGCACATTGAGTCAGCCCTTAACCCCAGTGCTCAGAAATTGTCAAAACGTGTTTTTCAGCAGAAATAAAGACGTTTTGGCAACTTTGGTCACCACCATGTAACTTATAGGGCAGGAACAGCACAGTTTTCAAAACGTGTTTTTCAGCCCGAAATAAACGCGTTTTGTCAGCCCTTAGAATCGCTGTGTAACTGCCTGGCTCAGAAGAGCACATTGAGTCAGCCCTTAACCCCAGTGTGCAGAAATTGTCAAATCGTGTTTTTCAGCAGAATTAAACACGTTTTGGCAACTTTGGTAACCACCATGTAACTTTTAGGGCAGGAACAACACAGTTTTCAAAACGTGTTTTTCAGCCCGAAATAAACGCGTTTTGTCAGCCCTTAGAATCGCTGTGTAACTGCCTGGCTCAGAAGAGCACATTGAGTCAGCCCTTAACCCCAGTGTGCAGAAATTGTCAAAACGTGTTTTTCAGCAGAAATAAAGACGTTTTGGCAACTTTGGTCACCACCATGTAACTTATAGGGCAGGAACAGCACAGTTTTCAAAACGTGTTTTTCAGCCCGAAATAAACGCGTTTTGTCAGCCCTTAGAATCGCAGTGTAACTGCCTGGCTCAGAAGAGCACATTGAGTCAGCCCTTAACCCCAGTGTACAGAAATTGTCAAAACGTGTTTTTCAGCAGAAATAAACATGTTTTGGCAACTTTGGTAACCCCCATGTAACTTATAGGGTAGGAACAACACAGTTTTCAAAACGTGTTTTTCAGCCCGAAATAAACGCTTTTTCTCAGCCCTTAGATTCGCAGTGTAACTGCCTGGCTCAGAAGAGCACACTGAGTCAGCCCTTAACCCCAGTGCTCAGAAATTGTCAAAACGTGTTTTTCAGCAGAAATAAACATGTTTTGGCAACTTTGGTCACCACCATGTAACTTATAGGGCAGGAACAGCACAGTTTTCAAAACGTGTTTTTCAGCCCGAAATAAACGCTTTTTCTCAGCCCTTAGATTCGCAGTGTAACTGCCTGGCTCAGAAGAGCACATTGAGTCAGCCCTTAACCCCAGTGCTCAGAAATTGTCAAAACGTGTTTTTCAGCAGAAATAAAGACGTTTTGGCAACTTTGGTCACCACCATGTAACTTATAGGGCAGGAACAGCACAGTTTTCAAAACGTGTTTTTCAGCCCGAAATAAACGCGTTTTGTCAGCCCTTAGAATCGCAGTGTAACTGCCTGGCTCAGAAGAGCACATTGAGTCAGCCCTTAACCCCAGTGTACAGAAATTGTCAAAACGTGTTTTTCAGCAGAAATAAACATGTTTTGGCAACTTTGGTAACCCCCATGTAACTTATAGGGCAGGAACAACACAGTTTTCAAAACGTGTTTTTCAGCCCGAAATAAACGCTTTTTCTCAGCCCTTAGATTCGCAGTGTAACTGCCTGGCTCAGAAGAGCACACTGAGTCAGCCCTTAACCCCAGTGCTCAGAAATTGTCAAAACGTGTTTTTCAGCAGAAATAAACATGTTTTGGCAACTTTGGTCACCACCATGTAACTTATAGGGCAGGAACAGCACAGTTTTCAAAACGTGTTTTTCAGCCCGAAATAAACGCGTTTTGTCAGCCCTTAGAATCGCAGTGTAACTGCCTGGCTCAGAAGAGCACATTGAGTCAGCCCTTAACCCCAGTGTACAGAAATTGTCAAAACGTGTTTTTCAGCAGAAATAAACATGTTTTGGCAACTTTGGTAACCCCCATGTAACTTATAGGGTAGGAACAACACAGTTTTCAAAACGTGTTTTTCAGCCCGAAATAAACGCTTTTTCTCAGCCCTTAGATTCGCAGTGTAACTGCCTGGCTCAGAAGAGCACACTGAGTCAGCCCTTAACCCCAGTGCTCAGAAATTGTCAAAACGTGTTTTTCAGCAGAAATAAACATGTTTTGGCAACTTTGGTCACCACCATGTAACTTATAGGGCAGGAACAACACAGTTTTCAAAACGTGTTTTTCAGCCCGAAATAAACGCGTTTTGTCAGCCCTTAGAATCGCTGTGTAACTGCCTGGCTCAGAAGAGCACATTGAGTCAGCCCTTAACCCCAGTGCTCAGAAATTGTCAAATCGTGTTTTTCAGCAGAAATAAACACGTTTTGGCAACTTTGGTCACCACCATGTAACTTTTAGGGCAGGAACAACACAGTTTTCAAAACGTGTTTTTCAGCCCGAAATAAACGCGTTTTGTCAGCCCTTAGAATCGCTGTGTAACTGCCTGGCTCAGAAGAGCACATTGAGTCAGCCCTTAACCCCAGTGTACAGAAATTGTCAAAATGTGTTTTTCAGCAGAAATAAACATGTTTTGGCAACTTTGGTAACCTCCATGTAACTTATAGGGTAGGAACAACACAGTTTTCAAAACGTGTTTTTCAGCCCGAAATAAACGCTTTTTCTCAGCCCTTAGATTCGCAGTGTAACTGCCTGGCACAGAAGAGCACATTGAGTCAGCCCTTAACCCCAGTGCTCAGAAATTGTCAAAACGTGTTTTTCAGCAGAAATAAAGACGTTTTGGCAACTTTGGTCACCACCATGTAACTTATAGGGCAGGAACAGCACAGTTTTCAAAACGTGTTTTTCAGCCCGAAATAAACGCGTTTTGTCAGCCCTTAGAATCGCTGTGTAACTGCCTGGCTCAGAAGAGCACATTGAGTCAGCCCTTAACCCCAGTGTACAGAAATTGTTAAAACGTGTTTTTCAGCAGAAATAAACATGTTTTGGCAACTTTGGTAACCCCCATGTAACTTATAGGGTAGGAACAACACAGTTTTCAAAACGTGTTTTTCAGCCCGAAATAAACGCTTTTTCTCAGCCCTTAGATTCGCAGTGTAACTGCCTGGCTCAGAAGAGCACATTGAGTCAGCCCTTAACCCCAGTGCTCAGAAATTGTCAAAACGTGTTTTTCAGCAGAAATAAAGACGTTTTGGCAACTTTGGTCACCACCATGTAACTTATAGGGCAGGAACAGCACAGTTTTCAAAACGTGTTTTTCAGCCCGAAATAAACGCGTTTTGTCAGCCCTTAGAATCGCAGTGTAACTGCCTGGCTCAGAAGAGCACATTGAGTCAGCCCTTAACCCCAGTGTACAGAAATTGTCAAAACGTGTTTTTCAGCAGAAATAAACATGTTTTGGCAACTTTGGTAACCCCCATGTAACTTATAGGGTAGGAACAACACAGTTTTCAAAACGTGTTTTTCAGCCCGAAATAAACGCTTTTTCTCAGCCCTTAGATTCGCAGTGTAACTGCCTGGCTCAGAAGAGCACACTGAGTCAGCCCTTAACCCCAGTGCTCAGAAATTGTCAAAACGTGTTTTTCAGCAGAAATAAACACGTTTTGGTAACTTTGGTCACCACCATGTAACTTATAGGGCAGGAAAAACACAGTTTTCAAAACGTGTTTTTCAGCCCGAAATAAACGCGTTTTGTCAGCCCTTAGAATCGCTGTGTAACTGCCTGGCTCAGAAGAGCACACTGAGTCAGCCCTTAACCCCAGTGCTCAGAAATTGTCAAAACGTGTTTTTCAGCAGAAATAAACACGTTTTGGCAACTTTGGTCACCACCATGTAACTTATAGGGCAGGAACAGCACAGTTTTCAAAACGTGTTTTTCAGCCCGAAATAAACGCGTTTTGTCAGCCCTTAGAATCGCTGTGTAACTGCCTGGCTCAGAAGAGCACATTGAGTCAGCCCTTAACCCCAGTGTGCAGAAATTGTCAAATCGTGTTTTTCAGCAGAAATAAACACGTTTTGGCAACTTTGGTAACCACCATGTAACTTTTAGGGCAGGAACAACACAGTTTTCAAAACGTGTTTTTCAGCCCGAAATAAACGCGTTTTGTCAGCCCTTAGAATCGCTGTGTAACTGCCTGGCTCAGAAGAGCACATTGAGTCAGCCCTTAACCCCAGTGTGCAGAAATTGTCAAAACGTGTTTTTCAGCAGAAATAAAGACGTTTTGGCAACTTTGGTCACCACCATGTAACTTATAGGGCAGGAACAGCACAGTTTTCAAAACGTGTTTTTCAGCCCGAAATAAACGCGTTTTGTCAGCCCTTAGAATCGCAGTGTAACTGCCTGGCTCAGAAGAGCACATTGAGTCAGCCCTTAACCCCAGTGTACAGAAATTGTCAAAACGTGTTTTTCAGCAGAAATAAACATGTTTTGGCAACTTTGGTAACCCCCATGTAACTTATAGGGTAGGAACAACACAGTTTTCAAAACGTGTTTTTCAGCCCGAAATAAACGCTTTTTCTCAGCCCTTAGATTCGCAGTGTAACTGCCTGGCTCAGAAGAGCACACTGAGTCAGCCCTTAACCCCAGTGCTCAGAAATTGTCAAAACGTGTTTTTCAGCAGAAATAAACATGTTTTGGCAACTTTGGTCACCACCATGTAACTTATAGGGCAGGAACAGCACAGTTTTCAAAACGTGTTTTTCAGCCCGAAATAAACGCTTTTTCTCAGCCCTTAGATTCGCAGTGTAACTGCCTGGCTCAGAAGAGCACATTGAGTCAGCCCTTAACCCCAGTGCTCAGAAATTGTCAAAACGTGTTTTTCAGCAGAAATAAAGACGTTTTGGCAACTTTGGTCACCACCATGTAACTTATAGGGCAGGAACAGCACAGTTTTCAAAACGTGTTTTTCAGCCCGAAATAAACGCGTTTTGTCAGCCCTTAGAATCGCAGTGTAACTGCCTGGCTCAGAAGAGCACATTGAGTCAGCCCTTAACCCCAGTGTACAGAAATTGTCAAAACGTGTTTTTCAGCAGAAATAAACATGTTTTGGCAACTTTGGTAACCCCCATGTAACTTATAGGGCAGGAACAACACAGTTTTCAAAACGTGTTTTTCAGCCCGAAATAAACGCTTTTTCTCAGCCCTTAGATTCGCAGTGTAACTGCCTGGCTCAGAAGAGCAGATTGAGTCAGCCCTTAACCCCAGTGCTCAGAAATTGTCAAAACGTGTTTTTCAGCAGAAATAAAGACGTTTTGGCAACTTTGGTCACCACCATGTAACTTATAGGGCAGGAACAACACAGTTTTCAAAACGTGTTTTTCAGCCCGAAATAAACGCGTTTTGTCAGCCTTTAGAATTGCTGTGTAACTGCCTGGCTCAGAAGAGCACATTGAGTCAGCCCTTAACCCCAGTGTACAGAAATTGTCAAAACGTGTTTTTCAGCAGAAATAAACATGTTTTGGCAACTTTGGTAACCCCCGTGTAACTTATAGGGCAGGAACAACACAGTTTTCAAAACGTGTTTTTCAGCCCGAAATAAACGCTTTTTCTCAGCCCTTAGATTCGCAGTGTAACTGCCTGGCTCAGAAGAGCACATTGAGTCAGCCCTTAACCCCAGTGCTCAGAAATTGTCAAAACGTGTTTTTCAGCAGAAATAAAGACGTTTTGGCAACTTTGGTCACCACCATGTAACTTATAGGGCAGGAACAGCACAGTTTTCAAAACGTGTTTTTCAGCCCGAAATAAACGCTTTTTCTCAGCCCTTAGATTCGCAGTGTAACTGCCTGGCTCAGAAGAGCACATTGAGTCAGCCCTTAACCCCAGTGTACAGAAATTGTCAAAACGTGTTTTTCAGCAGAAATAAACATGTTTTGGCAACTTTGGTAACCCCCATGTAACTTATAGGGTAGGAACAACACAGTTTTCAAAACGTGTTTTTCAGCCCGAAATAAACGCTTTTTCTCAGCCCTTAGATTCGCAGTGTAACTGCCTGGCTCAGAAGAGCACACTGAGTCAGCCCTTAACCCCAGTGCTCAGAAATTGTCAAAACGTGTTTTTCAGCAGAAATAAACACGTTTTGGCAACTTTGGTCACCACCATGTAACTTATAGGGCAGGAACAACACAGTTTTCAAAACGTGTTTTTCAGCCCGAAATAAACGCGTTTTGTCAGCCCTTAGAATCGCTGTGTAACTGCCTGGCTCAGAAGAGCACATTGAGTCAGCCCTTAACCCCAGTGCTCAGAAATTGTCAAAACGTGTTTTTCAGCAGAAATAAAGACGTTTTGGCAACTTTGGTCACCACCATGTAACTTATAGGGCAGGAACAGCACAGTTTTCAAAACGTGTTTTTCAGCCCGAAATAAACGCGTTTTGTCAGCCCTTAGAATCGCTGTGTAACTGCCTGGCTCAGAAGAGCACATTGAGTCAGCCCTTAACCCCAGTGTGCAGAAATTGTCAAATCGTGTTTTTCAGCAGAATTAAACACGTTTTGGCAACTTTGGTAACCACCATGTAACTTTTAGGGCAGGAACAACACAGTTTTCAAAACGTGTTTTTCAGCCCGAAATAAACGCGTTTTGTCAGCCCTTAGAATCGCTGTGTAACTGCCTGGCTCAGAAGAGCAGATTGAGTCAGCCCTTAACCCCAGTGTGCAGAAATTGTCAAAACGTGTTTTTCAGCAGAAATAAAGACGTTTTGGCAACTTTGGTCACCACCATGTAACTTATAGGGCAGGAACAGCACAGTTTTCAAAACGTGTTTTTCAGCCCGAAATAAACGCGTTTTGTCAGCCCTTAGAATCGCAGTGTAACTGCCTGGCTCAGAAGAGCACATTGAGTCAGCCCTTAACCCCAGTGCTCAGAAATTGTCAAAACGTGTTTTTCAGCAGAAATAAACATGTTTTGGCAACTTTGGTCACCACCATGTAACTTATAGGGCAGGAACAGCACAGTTTTCAAAACGTGTTTTTCAGCCCGAAATAAACGCTTTTTCTCAGCCCTTAGATTCGCAGTGTAACTGCCTGGCTCAGAAGAGCACATTGAGTCAGCCCTTAACCCCAGTGCTCAGAAATTGTCAAAACGTGTTTTTCAGCAGAAATAAAGACGTTTTGGCAACTTTGGTCACCACCATGTAACTTATAGGGCAGGAACAGCACAGTTTTCAAAACGTGTTTTTCAGCCCGAAATAAACGCGTTTTGTCAGCCCTTAGAATCGCAGTGTAACTGCCTGGCTCAGAAGAGCACATTGAGTCAGCCCTTAACCCCAGTGTACAGAAATTGTCAAAACGTGTTTTTCAGCAGAAATAAACATGTTTTGGCAACTTTGGTAACCCCCATGTAACTTATAGGGCAGGAACAACACAGTTTTCAAAACGTGTTTTTCAGCCCGAAATAAACGCTTTTTCTCAGCCCTTAGATTCGCAGTGTAACTGCCTGGCTCAGAAGAGCACACTGAGTCAGCCCTTAACCCCAGTGCTCAGAAATTGTCAAAACGTGTTTTTCAGCAGAAATAAACATGTTTTGGCAACTTTGGTCACCACCATGTAACTTATAGGGCAGGAACAGCACAGTTTTCAAAACGTGTTTTTCAGCCCGAAATAAACGCGTTTTGTCAGCCCTTAGAATCGCAGTGTAACTGCCTGGCTCAGAAGAGCACATTGAGTCAGCCCTTAACCCCAGTGTACAGAAATTGTCAAAACGTGTTTTTCAGCAGAAATAAACATGTTTTGGCAACTTTGGTAACCCCCATGTAACTTATAGGGTAGGAACAACACAGTTTTCAAAACGTGTTTTTCAGCCCGAAATAAACGCTTTTTCTCAGCCCTTAGATTCGCAGTGTAACTGCCTGGCTCAGAAGAGCACACTGAGTCAGCCCTTAACCCCAGTGCTCAGAAATTGTCAAAACGTGTTTTTCAGCAGAAATAAACACGTTTTGGTAACTTTGGTCACCACCATGTAACTTATAGGGCAGGAACAACACAGTTTTCAAAACGTGTTTTTCAGCCCGAAATAAACGCGTTTTGTCAGCCCTTAGAATCGCTGTGTAACTGCCTGGCTCAGAAGAGCACACTGAGTCAGCCCTTAACCCCAGTGCTCAGAAATTGTCAAAACGTGTTTTTCAGCAGAAATAAACACGTTTTGGCAACTTTGGTCACCACCATGTAACTTATAGGGCAGGAACAACACAGTTTTCAAAACGTGTTTTTCAGCCCGAAATAAACGCGTTTTGTCAGCCCTTAGAATCGCTGTGTAACTGCCTGGCTCAGAAGAGCACATTGAGTCAGCCCTTAACCCCAGTGCTCAGAAATTGTCAAAACGTGTTTTTCAGCAGAAATAAAGACGTTTTGGCAACTTTGGTCACCACCATGTAACTTATAGGGCAGGAACAGCACAGTTTTCAAAACGTGTTTTTCAGCCCGAAATAAACGCGTTTTGTCAGCCCTTAGAATCGCTGTGTAACTGCCTGGCTCAGAAGAGCACATTGAGTCAGCCCTTAACCCCAGTGTGCAGAAATTGTCAAATCGTGTTTTTCAGCAGAAATAAACACGTTTTGGCAACTTTGGTAACCACCATGTAACTTTTAGGGCAGGAACAACACAGTTTTCAAAACGTGTTTTTCAGCCCGAAATAAACGCGTTTTGTCAGCCCTTAGAATCGCTGTGTAACTGCCTGGCTCAGAAGAGCACATTGAGTCAGCCCTTAACCCCAGTGTGCAGAAATTGTCAAAACGTGTTTTTCAGCAGAAATAAAGACGTTTTGGCAACTTTGGTCACCACCATGTAACTTATAGGGCAGGAACAGCACAGTTTTCAAAACGTGTTTTTCAGCCCGAAATAAACGCGTTTTGTCAGCCCTTAGAATCGCAGTGTAACTGCCTGGCTCAGAAGAGCACATTGAGTCAGCCCTTAACCCCAGTGTACAGAAATTGTCAAAACGTGTTTTTCAGCAGAAATAAACATGTTTTGGCAACTTTGGTAACCCCCATGTAACTTATAGGGTAGGAACAACACAGTTTTCAAAACGTGTTTTTCAGCCCGAAATAAACGCTTTTTCTCAGCCCTTAGATTCGCAGTGTAACTGCCTGGCTCAGAAGAGCACATTGAGTCAGCCCTTAACCCCAGTGCTCAGAAATTGTCAAAACGTGTTTTTCAGCAGAAATAAAGACGTTTTGGCAACTTTGGTCACCACCATGTAACTTATAGGGCAGGAACAACACAGTTTTCAAAACGTGTTTTTCAGCCCGAAATAAACGCGTTTTGTCAGCCTTTAGAATTGCTGTGTAACTGCCTGGCTCAGAAGAGCACATTGAGTCAGCCCTTAACCCCAGTGTACAGAAATTGTCAAAACGTGTTTTTCAGCAGAAATAAACATGTTTTGGCAACTTTGGTAACCCCCGTGTAACTTATAGGGCAGGAACAACACAGTTTTCAAAACGTGTTTTTCAGCCCGAAATAAACGCTTTTTCTCAGCCCTTAGATTCGCAGTGTAACTGCCTGGCTCAGAAGAGCACATTGAGTCAGCCCTTAACCCCAGTGCTCAGAAATTGTCAAAACGTGTTTTTCAGCAGAAATAAAGACGTTTTGGCAACTTTGGTCACCACCATGTAACTTATAGGGCAGGAACAGCACAGTTTTCAAAACGTGTTTTTCAGCCCGAAATAAACGCTTTTTCTCAGCCCTTAGATTCGCAGTGTAACTGCCTGGCTCAGAAGAGCACATTGAGTCAGCCCTTAACCCCAGTGCTCAGAAATTGTCAAATCGTGTTTTTCAGCAGAAATAAACACGTTTTGGCAACTTTGGTCACCACCATGTAACTTTTAGGGCAGGAACAACACAGTTTTCAAAACGTGTTTTTCAGCCCGAAATAAACGCGTTTTGTCAGCCCTTAGAATCGCTGTGTAACTGCCTGGCTCAGAAGAGCACATTGAGTCAGCCCTTAACCCCAGTGTACAGAAATTGTCAAAATGTGTTTTTCAGCAGAAATAAACATGTTTTGGCAACTTTGGTAACCCCCATGTAACTTATAGGGTAGGAACAACACAGTTTTCAAAACGTGTTTTTCAGCCCGAAATAAACGCTTTTTCTCAGCCCTTAGATTCGCAGTGTAACTGCCTGGCACAGAAGAGCACATTGAGTCAGCCCTTAACCCCAGTGCTCAGAAATTGTCAAAACGTGTTTTTCAGCAGAAATAAAGACGTTTTGGCAACTTTGGTCACCACCATGTAACTTATAGGGCAGGAACAGCACAGTTTTCAAAACGTGTTTTTCAGCCCGAAATAAACGCGTTTTGTCAGCCCTTAGAATCGCTGTGTAACTGCCTGGCTCAGAAGAGCACATTGAGTCAGCCCTTAACCCCAGTGTACAGAAATTGTCAAAACGTGTTTTTCAGCAGAAATAAACATGTTTTGGCAACTTTGGTAACCCCCATGTAACTTATAGGGTAGGAACAACACAGTTTTCAAAACGTGTTTTTCAGCCCGAAATAAACGCTTTTTCTCAGCCCTTAGATTCGCAGTGTAACTGCCTGGCTCAGAAGAGCACATTGAGTCAGCCCTTAACCCCAGTGCTCAGAAATTGTCAAAACGTGTTTTTCAGCAGAAATAAGATCGTTTTGGCAACTTTGGTCACCACCATGTAACTTATAGGGCAGGAACAGCACAGTTTTCAAAACGTGTTTTTCAGCCCGAAATAAACGCGTTTTGTCAGCCCTTAGAATCGCAGTGTAACTGCCTGGCTCAGAAGAGCACATTGAGTCAGCCCTTAACCCCAGTGTACAGAAATTGTCAAAACGTGTTTTTCAGCAGAAATAAACATGTTTTGGCAACTTTGGTAACCCCCATGTAACTTATAGGGTAGGAACAACACAGTTTTCAAAACGTGTTTTTCAGCCCGAAATAAACGCTTTTTCTCAGCCCTTAGATTCGCAGTGTAACTGCCTGGCTCAGAAGAGCACACTGAGTCAGCCCTTAACCCCAGTGCTCAGAAATTGTCAAAACGTGTTTTTCAGCAGAAATAAACATGTTTTGGCAACTTTGGTCACCACCATGTAACTTATAGGGCAGGAACAACACAGTTTTCAAAACGTGTTTTTCAGCCCGAAATAAACGCGTTTTGTCAGCCCTTAGAATCGCTGTGTAACTGCCTGGCTCAGAAGAGCACATTGAGTCAGCCCTTAACCCCAGTGCTCAGAAATTGTCAAAACGTGTTTTTCAGCAGAAATAAACATGTTTTGGCAACTTTGGTCACCACCATGTAACTTATAGGGCAGGAACAGCACAGTTTTCAAAACGTGTTTTTCAGCCCGAAATAAACGCTTTTTCTCAGCCCTTAGATTCGCAGTGTAACTGCCTGGCTCAGAAGAGCACATTGAGTCAGCCCTTAACCCCAGTGCTCAGAAATTGTCAAAACGTGTTTTTCAGCAGAAATAAACACGTTTTGGCAACTTTGGTCACCACCATGTAACTTTTAGGGCAGGAACAACACAGTTTTCAAAACGTGTTTTTCAGCCCGAAATAAACGCGTTTTGTCAGCCCTTAGAATCGCTGTGTAACTGCCTGGCTCAGAAGAACACATTGAGTCAGCCCTTAACCCCAGTGTACAGAAATTGTCAAAATGTGTTTTTCAGCAGAAATAAACATGTTTTGGCAACTTTGGTAACCTCCATGTAACTTATAGGGCAGGAACAGCACAGTTTTCAAAACGTGTTTTTCAGCCCGAAATAAACGCGTTTTGTCAGCCCTTAGAATCGCTGTGTAACTGCCTGGCTCAGAAGAGCACACTGAGTCAGCCCTTAACCCCAGTGCTCAGAAATTGTCAAATCGTGTTTTTCAGCAGAAATAAACACGTTTTGGCAACTTTGGTCACCACCATGTAACTTTTAGGGCAGGAACAACACAGTTTTCAAAACGTGTTTTTCAGCCCGAAATAAACGCGTTTTGTCAGCCCTTAGAATCGCTGTGTAACTGCCTGGCTCAGAAGAGCACATTGAGTCAGCCCTTAACCCCAGTGTACAGAAATTGTCAAAACGTGTTTTTCAGCAGAAATAAACATGTTTTGGCAACATTGGTAACCCCCATGTAACTTATAGGGTAGGAACAACACAGTTTTCAAAACGTGTTTTTCAGCCCGAAATAAACGCTTTTTCTCAGCCCTTAGATTCGCAGTGTAACTGCCTGGCTCAGAAGAGCACACTGAGTCAGCCCTTAACCCCAGTGCTCAGAAATTGTCAAAACGTGTTTTTCAGCAGAAATAAACATGTTTTGGCAACTTTGGTCACCACCATGTAACTTATAGGGCAGGAACAGCACAGTTTTCAAAACGTGTTTTTCAGCCCGAAATAAACGCGTTTTGTCAGCCCTTAGAATCGCAGTGTAACTGCCTGGCTCAGAAGAGCACATTGAGTCAGCCCTTAACCCCAGTGTACAGAAATTGTCAAAACGTGTTTTTCAGCAGAAATAAACATGTTTTGGCAACTTTGGTAACCCCCATGTAACTTATAGGGTAGGAACAACACAGTTTTCAAAACGTGTTTTTCAGCCCGAAATAAACGCTTTTTATCAGCCCTTAGATTCGCAGTGTAACTGCCTGGCTCAGAAGAGCACACTGAGTCAGCCCTTAACCCCAGTGCTCAGAAATTGTCAAAACGTGTTTTTCAGCAGAAATAAACACGTTTTGGTAACTTTGGTCACCACCATGTAACTTATAGGGCAGGAACAACACAGTTTTCAAAACGTGTTTTTCAGCCCGAATAAACGCGTTTTGTCAGCCCTTAGAATCGCTGTGTAACTGCCTGGCTCAGAAGAGCACACTGAGTCAGCCCTTAACCCCAGTGCTCAGAAATTGTCAAAACGTGTTTTTCAGCAGAAATAAACACGTTTTGGCAACTTTGGTCACCACCATGTAACTTATAGGGCAGGAACAACACAGTTTTCAAAACGTGTTTTTCAGCCCGAAATAAACGCGTTTTGTCAGCCCTTAGAATCGCTGTGTAACTGCCTGGCTCAGAAGAGCACATTGAGTCAGCCCTTAACCCCAGTGCTCAGAAATTGTCAAAACGTGTTTTTCAGCAGAAATAAAGACGTTTTGGCAACTTTGGTCACCACCATGTAACTTATAGGGCAGGAACAGCACAGTTTTCAAAACGTGTTTTTCAGCCCGAAATAAACGCGTTTTGTCAGCCCTTAGAATCGCTGTGTAACTGCCTGGCTCAGAAGAGCACATTGAGTCAGCCCTTAACCCCAGTGTGCAGAAATTGTCAAATCGTGTTTTTCAGCAGAAATAAACACGTTTTGGCAACTTTGGTAACCACCATGTAACTTTTAGGGCAAGAACAACACAGTTTTCAAAACGTGTTTTTCAGCCCGAAATAAACGCGTTTTGTCAGCCCTTAGAATCGCTGTGTAACTGCCTGGCTCAGAAGAGCACATTGAGTCAGCCCTTAACCCCAGTGTGCAGAAATTGTCAAAACGTGTTTTTCAGCAGAAATAAAGACGTTTTGGCAACTTTGGTCACCACCATGTAACTTATAGGGCAGGAACAGCACAGTTTTCAAAACGTGTTTTTCAGCCCGAAATAAACGCGTTTTGTCAGCCCTTAGAATCGCAGTGTAACTGCCTGGCTCAGAAGAGCACATTGAGTCAGCCCTTAACCCCAGTGTACAGAAATTGTCAAAACGTGTTTTTCAGCAGAAATAAACATGTTTTGGCAACTTTGGTAACCCCCATGTAACTTATAGGGTAGGAACAACACAGTTTTCAAAACGTGTTTTTCAGCCCGAAATAAACGCTTTTTCTCAGCCCTTAGATTCGCAGTGTAACTGCCTGGCTCAGAAGAGCACACTGAGTCAGCCCTTAACCCCAGTGCTCAGAAATTGTCAAAACGTGTTTTTCAGCAGAAATAAACATGTTTTGGCAACTTTGGTCACCACCATGTAACTTATAGGGCAGGAACAGCACAGTTTTCAAAACGTGTTTTTCAGCCCGAAATAAACGCTTTTTCTCAGCCCTTAGATTCGCAGTGTAACTGCCTGGCTCAGAAGAGCACATTGAGTCAGCCCTTAACCCCAGTGCTCAGAAATTGTCAAAACGTGTTTTTCAGCAGAAATAAAGACGTTTTGGCAACTTTGGTCACCACCATGTAACTTATAGGGCAGGAACAGCACAGTTTTCAAAACGTGTTTTTCAGCCCGAAATAAACGCGTTTTGTCAGCCCTTAGAATCGCAGTGTAACTGCCTGGCTCAGAAGAGCACATTGATTCAGCCCTTAACCCCAGTGTACAGAAATTGTCAAAACGTGTTTTTCAGCAGAAATAAACATGTTTTGGCAACTTTGGTAACCCCCATGTAACTTATAGGGCAGGAACAACACAGTTTTCAAAACGTGTTTTTCAGCCCGAAATAAACGCTTTTTCTCAGCCCTTAGATTCGCAGTGTAACTGCCTGGCTCAGAAGAGCAGATTGAGTCAGCCCTTAACCCCAGTGCTCAGAAATTGTCAAAACGTGTTTTTCAGCAGAAATAAAGACGTTTTGGCAACTTTGGTCACCACCATGTAACTTATAGGGCAGGAACAACACAGTTTTCAAAACGTGTTTTTCAGCCCGAAATAAACGCGTTTTGTCAGCCTTTAGAATTGCTGTGTAACTGCCTGGCTCAGAAGAGCACATTGAGTCAGCCCTTAACCCCAGTGTACAGAAATTGTCAAAACGTGTTTTTCAGCAGAAATAAACATGTTTTGGCAACTTTGGTAACCCCCGTGTAACTTATAGGGCAGGAACAACACAGTTTTCAAAACGTGTTTTTCAGCCCGAAATAAACGCTTTTTCTCAGCCCTTAGATTCGCAGTGTAACTGCCTGGCTCAGAAGAGCACATTGAGTCAGCCCTTAACCCCAGTGCTCAGAAATTGTCAAAACGTGTTTTTCAGCAGAAATAAAGACGTTTTGGCAACTTTGGTCACCACCATGTAACTTATAGGGCAGGAACAGCACAGTTTTCAAAACGTGTTTTTCAGCCCGAAATAAACGCTTTTTCTCAGCCCTTAGATTCGCAGTGTAACTGCCTGGCTCAGAAGAGCACATTGAGTCAGCCCTTAACCCCAGTGTACAGAAATTGTCAAAACGTGTTTTTCAGCAGAAATAAACATGTTTTGGCAACTTTGGTAACCCCCATGTAACTTATAGGGTAGGAACAACACAGTTTTCAAAACGTGTTTTTCAGCCCGAAATAAACGCTTTTTCTCAGCCCTTAGATTCGCAGTGTAACTGCCTGGCTCAGAAGAGCACACTGAGTCAGCCCTTAACCCCAGTGCTCAGAAATTGTCAAAACGTGTTTTTCAGCAGAAATAAACACGTTTTGGCAACTTTGGTCACCACCATGTAACTTATAGGGCAGGAACAACACAGTTTTCAAAACGTGTTTTTCAGCCCGAAATAAACGCGTTTTGTCAGCCCTTAGAATCGCTGTGTAACTGCCTGGCTCAGAAGAGCACATTGAGTCAGCCCTTAACCCCAGTGCTCAGAAATTGTCAAAACGTGTTTTTCAGCAGAAATAAAGACGTTTTGGCAACTTTGGTCACCACCATGTAACTTATAGGGCAGGAACAGCACAGTTTTCAAAACGTGTTTTTCAGCCCGAAATAAACGCGTTTTGTCAGCCCTTAGAATCGCTGTGTAACTGCCTGGCTCAGAAGAGCACATTGAGTCAGCCCTTAACCCCAGTGTGCAGAAATTGTCAAATCGTGTTTTTCAGCAGAATTAAACACGTTTTGGCAACTTTGGTAACCACCATGTAACTTTTAGGGCAGGAACAACACAGTTTTCAAAACGTGTTTTTCAGCCCGAAATAAACGCGTTTTGTCAGCCCTTAGAATCGCTGTGTAACTGCCTGGCTCAGAAGAGCACATTGAGTCAGCCCTTAACCCCAGTGTGCAGAAATTGTCAAAACGTGTTTTTCAGCAGAAATAAAGACGTTTTGGCAACTTTGGTCACCACCATGTAACTTATAGGGCAGGAACAGCACAGTTTTCAAAACGTGTTTTTCAGCCCGAAATAAACGCGTTTTGTCAGCCCTTAGAATCGCAGTGTAACTGCCTGGCTCAGAAGAGCACATTGAGTCAGCCCTTAACCCCAGTGTACAGAAATTGTCAAAACGTGTTTTTCAGCAGAAATAAACATGTTTTGGCAACTTTGGTAACCCCCATGTAACTTATAGGGTAGGAACAACACAGTTTTCAAAACGTGTTTTTCAGCCCGAAATAAACGCTTTTTCTCAGCCCTTAGATTCGCAGTGTAACTGCCTGGCTCAGAAGAGCACACTGAGTCAGCCCTTAACCCCAGTGCTCAGAAATTGTCAAAACGTGTTTTTCAGCAGAAATAAACATGTTTTGGCAACTTTGGTCACCACCATGTAACTTATAGGGCAGGAACAGCACAGTTTTCAAAACGTGTTTTTCAGCCCGAAATAAACGCTTTTTCTCAGCCCTTAGATTCGCAGTGTAACTGCCTGGCTCAGAAGAGCACATTGAGTCAGCCCTTAACCCCAGTGCTCAGAAATTGTCAAAACGTGTTTTTCAGCAGAAATAAAGACGTTTTGGCAACTTTGGTCACCACCATGTAACTTATAGGGCAGGAACAGCACAGTTTTCAAAACGTGTTTTTCAGCCCGAAATAAACGCGTTTTGTCAGCCCTTAGAATCGCAGTGTAACTGCCTGGCTCAGAAGAGCACATTGAGTCAGCCCTTAACCCCAGTGTACAGAAATTGTCAAAACGTGTTTTTCAGCAGAAATAAACATGTTTTGGCAACTTTGGTAACCCCCATGTAACTTATAGGGCAGGAACAACACAGTTTTCAAAACGTGTTTTTCAGCCCGAAATAAACGCTTTTTCTCAGCCCTTAGATTCGCAGTGTAACTGCCTGGCTCAGAAGAGCACACTGAGTCAGCCCTTAACCCCAGTGCTCAGAAATTGTCAAAACGTGTTTTTCAGCAGAAATAAACATGTTTTGGCAACTTTGGTCACCACCATGTAACTTATAGGGCAGGAACAGCACAGTTTTCAAAACGTGTTTTTCAGCCCGAAATAAACGCGTTTTGTCAGCCCTTAGAATCGCAGTGTAACTGCCTGGCTCAGAAGAGCACATTGAGTCAGCCCTTAACCCCAGTGTACAGAAATTGTCAAAACGTGTTTTTCAGCAGAAATAAACATGTTTTGGCAACTTTGGTAACCCCCATGTAACTTATAGGGTAGGAACAACACAGTTTTCAAAACGTGTTTTTCAGCCCGAAATAAACGCTTTTTCTCAGCCCTTAGATTCGCAGTGTAACTGCCTGGCTCAGAAGAGCACACTGAGTCAGCCCTTAACCCCAGTGCTCAGAAATTGTCAAAACGTGTTTTTCAGCAGAAATAAACATGTTTTGGCAACTTTGGTCACCACCATGTAACTTATAGGGCAGGAACAACACAGTTTTCAAAACGTGTTTTTCAGCCCGAAATAAACGCGTTTTGTCAGCCCTTAGAATCGCTGTGTAACTGCCTGGCTCAGAAGAGCACATTGAGTCAGCCCTTAACCCCAGTGCTCAGAAATTGTCAAATCGTGTTTTTCAGCAGAAATAAACACGTTTTGGCAACTTTGGTCACCACCATGTAACTTTTAGGGCAGGAACAACACAGTTTTCAAAACGTGTTTTTCAGCCCGAAATAAACGCGTTTTGTCAGCCCTTAGAATCGCTGTGTAACTGCCTGGCTCAGAAGAGCACATTGAGTCAGCCCTTAACCCCAGTGTACAGAAATTGTCAAAATGTGTTTTTCAGCAGAAATAAACATGTTTTGGCAACTTTGGTAACCTCCATGTAACTTATAGGGTAGGAACAACACAGTTTTCAAAACGTGTTTTTCAGCCCGAAATAAACGCTTTTTCTCAGCCCTTAGATTCGCAGTGTAACTGCCTGGCACAGAAGAGCACATTGAGTCAGCCCTTAACCCCAGTGCTCAGAAATTGTCAAAACGTGTTTTTCAGCAGAAATAAAGACGTTTTGGCAACTTTGGTCACCACCATGTAACTTATAGGGCAGGAACAGCACAGTTTTCAAAACGTGTTTTTCAGCCCGAAATAAACGCGTTTTGTCAGCCCTTAGAATCGCTGTGTAACTGCCTGGCTCAGAAGAGCACATTGAGTCAGCCCTTAACCCCAGTGTACAGAAATTGTTAAAACGTGTTTTTCAGCAGAAATAAACATGTTTTGGCAACTTTGGTAACCCCCATGTAACTTATAGGGTAGGAACAACACAGTTTTCAAAACGTGTTTTTCAGCCCGAAATAAACGCTTTTTCTCAGCCCTTAGATTCGCAGTGTAACTGCCTGGCTCAGAAGAGCACATTGAGTCAGCCCTTAACCCCAGTGCTCAGAAATTGTCAAAACGTGTTTTTCAGCAGAAATAAAGACGTTTTGGCAACTTTGGTCACCACCATGTAACTTATAGGGCAGGAACAGCACAGTTTTCAAAACGTGTTTTTCAGCCCGAAATAAACGCGTTTTGTCAGCCCTTAGAATCGCAGTGTAACTGCCTGGCTCAGAAGAGCACATTGAGTCAGCCCTTAACCCCAGTGTACAGAAATTGTCAAAACGTGTTTTTCAGCAGAAATAAACATGTTTTGGCAACTTTGGTAACCCCCATGTAACTTATAGGGTAGGAACAACACAGTTTTCAAAACGTGTTTTTCAGCCCGAAATAAACGCTTTTTCTCAGCCCTTAGATTCGCAGTGTAACTGCCTGGCTCAGAAGAGCACACTGAGTCAGCCCTTAACCCCAGTGCTCAGAAATTGTCAAAACGTGTTTTTCAGCAGAAATAAACACGTTTTGGTAACTTTGGTCACCACCATGTAACTTATAGGGCAGGAACAACACAGTTTTCAAAACGTGTTTTTCAGCCCGAAATAAACGCGTTTTGTCAGCCTTTAGAATTGCTGTGTAACTGCCTGGCTCAGAAGAGCACATTGAGTCAGCCCTTAACCCCAGTGTACAGAAATTGTCAAAACGTGTTTTTCAGCAGAAATAAACATGTTTTGGCAACTTTGGTAACCCCCGTGTAACTTATAGGGCAGGAACAACACAGTTTTCAAAACGTGTTTTTCAGCCCGAAATAAACGCTTTTTCTCAGCCCTTAGATTCGCAGTGTAACTGCCTGGCTCAGAAGAGCACATTGAGTCAGCCCTTAACCCCAGTGCTCAGAAATTGTCAAAACGTGTTTTTCAGCAGAAATAAAGACGTTTTGGCAACTTTGGTCACCACCATGTAACTTATAGGGCAGGAACAGCACAGTTTTCAAAACGTGTTTTTCAGCCCGAAATAAACGCTTTTTCTCAGCCCTTAGATTCGCAGTGTAACTGCCTGGCTCAGAAGAGCACATTGAGTCAGCCCTTAACCCCAGTGTACAGAAATTGTCAAAACGTGTTTTTCAGCAGAAATAAACATGTTTTGGCAACTTTGGTAACCCCCATGTAACTTATAGGGTAGGAACAACACAGTTTTCAAAACGTGTTTTTCAGCCCGAAATAAACGCTTTTTCTCAGCCCTTAGATTCGCAGTGTAACTGCCTGGCTCAGAAGAGCACACTGAGTCAGCCCTTAACCCCAGTGCTCAGAAATTGTCAAAACGTGTTTTTCAGCAGAAATAAACACGTTTTGGCAACTTTGGTCACCACCATGTAACTTATAGGGCAGGAACAACACAGTTTTCAAAACGTGTTTTTCAGCCCGAAATAAACGCGTTTTGTCAGCCCTTAGAATCGCTGTGTAACTGCCTGGCTCAGAAGAGCACATTGAGTCAGCCCTTAACCCCAGTGCTCAGAAATTGTCAAAACGTGTTTTTCAGCAGAAATAAAGACGTTTTGGCAACTTTGGTCACCACCATGTAACTTATAGGGCAGGAACAGCACAGTTTTCAAAACGTGTTTTTCAGCCCGAAATAAACGCGTTTTGTCAGCCCTTAGAATCGCTGTGTAACTGCCTGGCTCAGAAGAGCACATTGAGTCAGCCCTTAACCCCAGTGTGCAGAAATTGTCAAATCGTGTTTTTCAGCAGAATTAAACACGTTTTGGCAACTTTGGTAACCACCATGTAACTTTTAGGGCAGGAACAACACAGTTTTCAAAACGTGTTTTTCAGCCCGAAATAAACGCGTTTTGTCAGCCCTTAGAATCGCTGTGTAACTGCCTGGCTCAGAAGAGCACATTGAGTCAGCCCTTAACCCCAGTGTGCAGAAATTGTCAAAACGTGTTTTTCAGCAGAAATAAAGACGTTTTGGCAACTTTGGTCACCACCATGTAACTTATAGGGCAGGAACAGCACAGTTTTCAAAACGTGTTTTTCAGCCCGAAATAAACGCGTTTTGTCAGCCCTTAGAATCGCAGTGTAACTGCCTGGCTCAGAAGAGCACATTGAGTCAGCCCTTAACCCCAGTGTACAGAAATTGTCAAAACGTGTTTTTCAGCAGAAATAAACATGTTTTGGCAACTTTGGTAACCCCCATGTAACTTATAGGGTAGGAACAACACAGTTTTCAAAACGTGTTTTTCAGCCCGAAATAAACGCTTTTTCTCAGCCCTTAGATTCGCAGTGTAACTGCCTGGCTCAGAAGAGCACACTGAGTCAGCCCTTAACCCCAGTGCTCAGAAATTGTCAAAACGTGTTTTTCAGCAGAAATAAACACGTTTTGGTAACTTTGGTCACCACCATGTAACTTATAGGGCAGGAACAACACAGTTTTCAAAACGTGTTTTTCAGCCCGAATAAACGCGTTTTGTCAGCCCTTAGAATCGCTGTGTAACTGCCTGGCTCAGAAGAGCACACTGAGTCAGCCCTTAACCCCAGTGCTCAGAAATTGTCAAAACGTGTTTTTCAGCAGAAATAAACACGTTTTGGCAACTTTGGTCACCACCATGTAACTTATAGGGCAGGAACAACACAGTTTTCAAAACGTGTTTTTCAGCCCGAAATAAACGCGTTTTGTCAGCCCTTAGAATCGCTGTGTAACTGCCTGGCTCAGAAGAGCACATTGAGTCAGCCCTTAACCCCAGTGCTCAGAAATTGTCAAAACGTGTTTTTCAGCAGAAATAAAGACGTTTTGGCAACTTTGGTCACCACCATGTAACTTATAGGGCAGGAACAGCACAGTTTTCAAAACGTGTTTTTCAGCCCGAAATAAACGCGTTTTGTCAGCCCTTAGAATCGCTGTGTAACTGCCTGGCTCAGAAGAGCACATTGAGTCAGCCCTTAACCCCAGTGTGCAGAAATTGTCAAATCGTGTTTTTCAGCAGAAATAAACACGTTTTGGCAACTTTGGTAACCACCATGTAACTTTTAGGGCAAGAACAACACAGTTTTCAAAACGTGTTTTTCAGCCCGAAATAAACGCGTTTTGTCAGCCCTTAGAATCGCTGTGTAACTGCCTGGCTCAGAAGAGCACATTGAGTCAGCCCTTAACCCCAGTGTGCAGAAATTGTCAAAACGTGTTTTTCAGCAGAAATAAAGACGTTTTGGCAACTTTGGTCACCACCATGTAACTTATAGGGCAGGAACAGCACAGTTTTCAAAACGTGTTTTTCAGCCCGAAATAAACGCGTTTTGTCAGCCCTTAGAATCGCAGTGTAACTGCCTGGCTCAGAAGAGCACATTGAGTCAGCCCTTAACCCCAGTGTACAGAAATTGTCAAAACGTGTTTTTCAGCAGAAATAAACATGTTTTGGCAACTTTGGTAACCCCCATGTAACTTATAGGGTAGGAACAACACAGTTTTCAAAACGTGTTTTTCAGCCCGAAATAAACGCTTTTTCTCAGCCCTTAGATTCGCAGTGTAACTGCCTGGCTCAGAAGAGCACACTGAGTCAGCCCTTAACCCCAGTGCTCAGAAATTGTCAAAACGTGTTTTTCAGCAGAAATAAACATGTTTTGGCAACTTTGGTCACCACCATGTAACTTATAGGGCAGGAACAGCACAGTTTTCAAAACGTGTTTTTCAGCCCGAAATAAACGCTTTTTCTCAGCCCTTAGATTCGCAGTGTAACTGCCTGGCTCAGAAGAGCACATTGAGTCAGCCCTTAACCCCAGTGCTCAGAAATTGTCAAAACGTGTTTTTCAGCAGAAATAAAGACGTTTTGGCAACTTTGGTCACCACCATGTAACTTATAGGGCAGGAACAGCACAGTTTTCAAAACGTGTTTTTCAGCCCGAAATAAACGCGTTTTGTCAGCCCTTAGAATCGCAGTGTAACTGCCTGGCTCAGAAGAGCACATTGATTCAGCCCTTAACCCCAGTGTACAGAAATTGTCAAAACGTGTTTTTCAGCAGAAATAAACATGTTTTGGCAACTTTGGTAACCCCCATGTAACTTATAGGGCAGGAACAACACAGTTTTCAAAACGTGTTTTTCAGCCCGAAATAAACGCTTTTTCTCAGCCCTTAGATTCGCAGTGTAACTGCCTGGCTCAGAAGAGCAGATTGAGTCAGCCCTTAACCCCAGTGCTCAGAAATTGTCAAAACGTGTTTTTCAGCAGAAATAAAGACGTTTTGGCAACTTTGGTCACCACCATGTAACTTATAGGGCAGGAACAACACAGTTTTCAAAACGTGTTTTTCAGCCCGAAATAAACGCGTTTTGTCAGCCTTTAGAATTGCTGTGTAACTGCCTGGCTCAGAAGAGCACATTGAGTCAGCCCTTAACCCCAGTGTACAGAAATTGTCAAAACGTGTTTTTCAGCAGAAATAAACATGTTTTGGCAACTTTGGTAACCCCCGTGTAACTTATAGGGCAGGAACAACACAGTTTTCAAAACGTGTTTTTCAGCCCGAAATAAACGCTTTTTCTCAGCCCTTAGATTCGCAGTGTAACTGCCTGGCTCAGAAGAGCACATTGAGTCAGCCCTTAACCCCAGTGCTCAGAAATTGTCAAAACGTGTTTTTCAGCAGAAATAAAGACGTTTTGGCAACTTTGGTCACCACCATGTAACTTATAGGGCAGGAACAGCACAGTTTTCAAAACGTGTTTTTCAGCCCGAAATAAACGCTTTTTCTCAGCCCTTAGATTCGCAGTGTAACTGCCTGGCTCAGAAGAGCACATTGAGTCAGCCCTTAACCCCAGTGTACAGAAATTGTCAAAACGTGTTTTTCAGCAGAAATAAACATGTTTTGGCAACTTTGGTAACCCCCATGTAACTTATAGGGTAGGAACAACACAGTTTTCAAAACGTGTTTTTCAGCCCGAAATAAACGCTTTTTCTCAGCCCTTAGATTCGCAGTGTAACTGCCTGGCTCAGAAGAGCACACTGAGTCAGCCCTTAACCCCAGTGCTCAGAAATTGTCAAAACGTGTTTTTCAGCAGAAATAAACACGTTTTGGCAACTTTGGTCACCACCATGTAACTTATAGGGCAGGAACAACACAGTTTTCAAAACGTGTTTTTCAGCCCGAAATAAACGCGTTTTGTCAGCCCTTAGAATCGCTGTGTAACTGCCTGGCTCAGAAGAGCACATTGAGTCAGCCCTTAACCCCAGTGCTCAGAAATTGTCAAAACGTGTTTTTCAGCAGAAATAAAGACGTTTTGGCAACTTTGGTCACCACCATGTAACTTATAGGGCAGGAACAGCACAGTTTTCAAAACGTGTTTTTCAGCCCGAAATAAACGCGTTTTGTCAGCCCTTAGAATCGCTGTGTAACTGCCTGGCTCAGAAGAGCACATTGAGTCAGCCCTTAACCCCAGTGTGCAGAAATTGTCAAATCGTGTTTTTCAGCAGAATTAAACACGTTTTGGCAACTTTGGTAACCACCATGTAACTTTTAGGGCAGGAACAACACAGTTTTCAAAACGTGTTTTTCAGCCCGAAATAAACGCGTTTTGTCAGCCCTTAGAATCGCTGTGTAACTGCCTGGCTCAGAAGAGCACATTGAGTCAGCCCTTAACCCCAGTGTGCAGAAATTGTCAAAACGTGTTTTTCAGCAGAAATAAAGACGTTTTGGCAACTTTGGTCACCACCATGTAACTTATAGGGCAGGAACAGCACAGTTTTCAAAACGTGTTTTTCAGCCCGAAATAAACGCGTTTTGTCAGCCCTTAGAATCGCAGTGTAACTGCCTGGCTCAGAAGAGCACATTGAGTCAGCCCTTAACCCCAGTGTACAGAAATTGTCAAAACGTGTTTTTCAGCAGAAATAAACATGTTTTGGCAACTTTGGTAACCCCCATGTAACTTATAGGGTAGGAACAACACAGTTTTCAAAACGTGTTTTTCAGCCCGAAATAAACGCTTTTTCTCAGCCCTTAGATTCGCAGTGTAACTGCCTGGCTCAGAAGAGCACACTGAGTCAGCCCTTAACCCCAGTGCTCAGAAATTGTCAAAACGTGTTTTTCAGCAGAAATAAACATGTTTTGGCAACTTTGGTCACCACCATGTAACTTATAGGGCAGGAACAGCACAGTTTTCAAAACGTGTTTTTCAGCCCGAAATAAACGCTTTTTCTCAGCCCTTAGATTCGCAGTGTAACTGCCTGGCTCAGAAGAGCACATTGAGTCAGCCCTTAACCCCAGTGCTCAGAAATTGTCAAAACGTGTTTTTCAGCAGAAATAAAGACGTTTTGGCAACTTTGGTCACCACCATGTAACTTATAGGGCAGGAACAGCACAGTTTTCAAAACGTGTTTTTCAGCCCGAAATAAACGCGTTTTGTCAGCCCTTAGAATCGCAGTGTAACTGCCTGGCTCAGAAGAGCACATTGAGTCAGCCCTTAACCCCAGTGTACAGAAATTGTCAAAACGTGTTTTTCAGCAGAAATAAACATGTTTTGGCAACTTTGGTAACCCCCATGTAACTTATAGGGCAGGAACAACACAGTTTTCAAAACGTGTTTTTCAGCCCGAAATAAACGCTTTTTCTCAGCCCTTAGATTCGCAGTGTAACTGCCTGGCTCAGAAGAGCACACTGAGTCAGCCCTTAACCCCAGTGCTCAGAAATTGTCAAAACGTGTTTTTCAGCAGAAATAAACATGTTTTGGCAACTTTGGTCACCACCATGTAACTTATAGGGCAGGAACAGCACAGTTTTCAAAACGTGTTTTTCAGCCCGAAATAAACGCGTTTTGTCAGCCCTTAGAATCGCAGTGTAACTGCCTGGCTCAGAAGAGCACATTGAGTCAGCCCTTAACCCCAGTGTACAGAAATTGTCAAAACGTGTTTTTCAGCAGAAATAAACATGTTTTGGCAACTTTGGTAACCCCCATGTAACTTATAGGGTAGGAACAACACAGTTTTCAAAACGTGTTTTTCAGCCCGAAATAAACGCTTTTTCTCAGCCCTTAGATTCGCAGTGTAACTGCCTGGCTCAGAAGAGCACACTGAGTCAGCCCTTAACCCCAGTGCTCAGAAATTGTCAAAACGTGTTTTTCAGCAGAAATAAACATGTTTTGGCAACTTTGGTCACCACCATGTAACTTATAGGGCAGGAACAACACAGTTTTCAAAACGTGTTTTTCAGCCCGAAATAAACGCGTTTTGTCAGCCCTTAGAATCGCTGTGTAACTGCCTGGCTCAGAAGAGCACATTGAGTCAGCCCTTAACCCCAGTGCTCAGAAATTGTCAAATCGTGTTTTTCAGCAGAAATAAACACGTTTTGGCAACTTTGGTCACCACCATGTAACTTTTAGGGCAGGAACAACACAGTTTTCAAAACGTGTTTTTCAGCCCGAAATAAACGCGTTTTGTCAGCCCTTAGAATCGCTGTGTAACTGCCTGGCTCAGAAGAGCACATTGAGTCAGCCCTTAACCCCAGTGTACAGAAATTGTCAAAATGTGTTTTTCAGCAGAAATAAACATGTTTTGGCAACTTTGGTAACCTCCATGTAACTTATAGGGTAGGAACAACACAGTTTTCAAAACGTGTTTTTCAGCCCGAAATAAACGCTTTTTCTCAGCCCTTAGATTCGCAGTGTAACTGCCTGGCACAGAAGAGCACATTGAGTCAGCCCTTAACCCCAGTGCTCAGAAATTGTCAAAACGTGTTTTTCAGCAGAAATAAAGACGTTTTGGCAACTTTGGTCACCACCATGTAACTTATAGGGCAGGAACAGCACAGTTTTCAAAACGTGTTTTTCAGCCCGAAATAAACGCGTTTTGTCAGCCCTTAGAATCGCTGTGTAACTGCCTGGCTCAGAAGAGCACATTGAGTCAGCCCTTAACCCCAGTGTACAGAAATTGTTAAAACGTGTTTTTCAGCAGAAATAAACATGTTTTGGCAACTTTGGTAACCCCCATGTAACTTATAGGGTAGGAACAACACAGTTTTCAAAACGTGTTTTTCAGCCCGAAATAAACGCTTTTTCTCAGCCCTTAGATTCGCAGTGTAACTGCCTGGCTCAGAAGAGCACATTGAGTCAGCCCTTAACCCCAGTGCTCAGAAATTGTCAAAACGTGTTTTTCAGCAGAAATAAAGACGTTTTGGCAACTTTGGTCACCACCATGTAACTTATAGGGCAGGAACAGCACAGTTTTCAAAACGTGTTTTTCAGCCCGAAATAAACGCGTTTTGTCAGCCCTTAGAATCGCAGTGTAACTGCCTGGCTCAGAAGAGCACATTGAGTCAGCCCTTAACCCCAGTGTACAGAAATTGTCAAAACGTGTTTTTCAGCAGAAATAAACATGTTTTGGCAACTTTGGTAACCCCCATGTAACTTATAGGGTAGGAACAACACAGTTTTCAAAACGTGTTTTTCAGCCCGAAATAAACGCTTTTTCTCAGCCCTTAGATTCGCAGTGTAACTGCCTGGCTCAGAAGAGCACACTGAGTCAGCCCTTAACCCCAGTGCTCAGAAATTGTCAAAACGTGTTTTTCAGCAGAAATAAACACGTTTTGGTAACTTTGGTCACCACCATGTAACTTATAGGGCAGGAAAAACACAGTTTTCAAAACGTGTTTTTCAGCCCGAAATAAACGCGTTTTGTCAGCCCTTAGAATCGCTGTGTAACTGCCTGGCTCAGAAGAGCACACTGAGTCAGCCCTTAACCCCAGTGCTCAGAAATTGTCAAAACGTGTTTTTCAGCAGAAATAAACACGTTTTGGCAACTTTGGTCACCACCATGTAACTTATAGGGCAGGAACAGCACAGTTTTCAAAACGTGTTTTTCAGCCCGAAATAAACGCGTTTTGTCAGCCCTTAGAATCGCTGTGTAACTGCCTGGCTCAGAAGAGCACATTGAGTCAGCCCTTAACCCCAGTGTGCAGAAATTGTCAAATCGTGTTTTTCAGCAGAAATAAACACGTTTTGGCAACTTTGGTAACCACCATGTAACTTTTAGGTCAGGAACAACACAGTTTTCAAAACGTGTTTTTCAGCCCGAAATAAACGCGTTTTGTCAGCCCTTAGAATCGCTGTGTAACTGCCTGGCTCAGAAGAGCACATTGAGTCAGCCCTTAACCCCAGTGTGCAGAAATTGTCAAAACGTGTTTTTCAGCAGAAATAAAGACGTTTTGGCAACTTTGGTCACCACCATGTAACTTATAGGGCAGGAACAGCACAGTTTTCAAAACGTGTTTTTCAGCCCGAAATAAACGCGTTTTGTCAGCCCTTAGAATCGCAGTGTAACTGCCTGGCTCAGAAGAGCACATTGAGTCAGCCCTTAACCCCAGTGTACAGAAATTGTCAAAACGTGTTTTTCAGCAGAAATAAACATGTTTTGGCAACTTTGGTAACCCCCATGTAACTTATAGGGTAGGAACAACACAGTTTTCAAAACGTGTTTTTCAGCCCGAAATAAACGCTTTTTCTCAGCCCTTAGATTCGCAGTGTAACTGCCTGGCTCAGAAGAGCACACTGAGTCAGCCCTTAACCCCAGTGCTCAGAAATTGTCAAAACGTGTTTTTCAGCAGAAATAAACATGTTTTGGCAACTTTGGTCACCACCATGTAACTTATAGGGCAGGAACAGCACAGTTTTCAAAACGTGTTTTTCAGCCCGAAATAAACGCTTTTTCTCAGCCCTTAGATTCGCAGTGTAACTGCCTGGCTCAGAAGAGCACATTGAGTCAGCCCTTAACCCCAGTGCTCAGAAATTGTCAAAACGTGTTTTTCAGCAGAAATAAAGACGTTTTGGCAACTTTGGTCACCACCATGTAACTTATAGGGCAGGAACAGCACAGTTTTCAAAACGTGTTTTTCAGCCCGAAATAAACGCGTTTTGTCAGCCCTTAGAATCGCAGTGTAACTGCCTGGCTCAGAAGAGCACATTGAGTCAGCCCTTAACCCCAGTGTACAGAAATTGTCAAAACGTGTTTTTCAGCAGAAATAAACATGTTTTGGCAACTTTGGTAACCCCCATGTAACTTATAGGGCAGGAACAACACAGTTTTCAAAACGTGTTTTTCAGCCCGAAATAAACGCTTTTTCTCAGCCCTTAGATTCGCAGTGTAACTGCCTGGCTCAGAAGAGCAGATTGAGTCAGCCCTTAACCCCAGTGCTCAGAAATTGTCAAAACGTGTTTTTCAGCAGAAATAAAGACGTTTTGGCAACTTTGGTCACCACCATGTAACTTATAGGGCAGGAACAACACAGTTTTCAAAACGTGTTTTTCAGCCCGAAATAAACGCGTTTTGTCAGCCTTTAGAATTGCTGTGTAACTGCCTGGCTCAGAAGAGCACATTGAGTCAGCCCTTAACCCCAGTGTACAGAAATTGTCAAAACGTGTTTTTCAGCAGAAATAAACATGTTTTGGCAACTTTGGTAACCCCCGTGTAACTTATAGGGCAGGAACAACACAGTTTTCAAAACGTGTTTTTCAGCCCGAAATAAACGCTTTTTCTCAGCCCTTAGATTCGCAGTGTAACTGCCTGGCTCAGAAGAGCACATTGAGTCAGCCCTTAACCCCAGTGCTCAGAAATTGTCAAAACGTGTTTTTCAGCAGAAATAAAGACGTTTTGGCAACTTTGGTCACCACCATGTAACTTATAGGGCAGGAACAGCACAGTTTTCAAAACGTGTTTTTCAGCCCGAAATAAACGCTTTTTCTCAGCCCTTAGATTCGCAGTGTAACTGCCTGGCTCAGAAGAGCACATTGAGTCAGCCCTTAACCCCAGTGTACAGAAATTGTCAAAACGTGTTTTTCAGCAGAAATAAACATGTTTTGGCAACTTTGGTAACCCCCATGTAACTTATAGGGTAGGAACAACACAGTTTTCAAAACGTGTTTTTCAGCCCGAAATAAACGCTTTTTCTCAGCCCTTAGATTCGCAGTGTAACTGCCTGGCTCAGAAGAGCACACTGAGTCAGCCCTTAACCCCAGTGCTCAGAAATTGTCAAAACGTGTTTTTCAGCAGAAATAAACACGTTTTGGCAACTTTGGTCACCACCATGTAACTTATAGGGCAGGAACAACACAGTTTTCAAAACGTGTTTTTCAGCCCGAAATAAACGCGTTTTGTCAGCCCTTAGAATCGCTGTGTAACTGCCTGGCTCAGAAGAGCACATTGAGTCAGCCCTTAACCCCAGTGCTCAGAAATTGTCAAAACGTGTTTTTCAGCAGAAATAAAGACGTTTTGGCAACTTTGGTCACCACCATGTAACTTATAGGGCAGGAACAGCACAGTTTTCAAAACGTGTTTTTCAGCCCGAAATAAACGCGTTTTGTCAGCCCTTAGAATCGCTGTGTAACTGCCTGGCTCAGAAGAGCACATTGAGTCAGCCCTTAACCCCAGTGTGCAGAAATTGTCAAATCGTGTTTTTCAGCAGAATTAAACACGTTTTGGCAACTTTGGTAACCACCATGTAACTTTTAGGGCAGGAACAACACAGTTTTCAAAACGTGTTTTTCAGCCCGAAATAAACGCGTTTTGTCAGCCCTTAGAATCGCTGTGTAACTGCCTGGCTCAGAAGAGCACATTGAGTCAGCCCTTAACCCCAGTGTGCAGAAATTGTCAAAACGTGTTTTTCAGCAGAAATAAAGACGTTTTGGCAACTTTGGTCACCACCATGTAACTTATAGGGCAGGAACAGCACAGTTTTCAAAACGTGTTTTTCAGCCCGAAATAAACGCGTTTTGTCAGCCCTTAGAATCGCAGTGTAACTGCCTGGCTCAGAAGAGCACATTGAGTCAGCCCTTAACCCCAGTGTACAGAAATTGTCAAAACGTGTTTTTCAGCAGAAATAAACATGTTTTGGCAACTTTGGTAACCCCCATGTAACTTATAGGGTAGGAACAACACAGTTTTCAAAACGTGTTTTTCAGCCCGAAATAAACGCTTTTTCTCAGCCCTTAGATTCGCAGTGTAACTGCCTGGCTCAGAAGAGCACACTGAGTCAGCCCTTAACCCCAGTGCTCAGAAATTGTCAAAACGTGTTTTTCAGCAGAAATAAACATGTTTTGGCAACTTTGGTCACCACCATGTAACTTATAGGGCAGGAACAGCACAGTTTTCAAAACGTGTTTTTCAGCCCGAAATAAACGCTTTTTCTCAGCCCTTAGTTTCGCAGTGTAACTGCCTGGCTCAGAAGAGCACATTGAGTCAGCCCTTAACCCCAGTGCTCAGAAATTGTCAAAACGTGTTTTTCAGCAGAAATAAAGACGTTTTGGCAACTTTGGTCACCACCATGTAACTTATAGGGCAGGAACAGCACAGTTTTCAAAACGTGTTTTTCAGCCCGAAATAAACGCGTTTTGTCAGCCCTTAGAATCGCAGTGTAACTGCCTGGCTCAGAAGAGCACATTGAGTCAGCCCTTAACCCCAGTGTACAGAAATTGTCAAAACGTGTTTTTCAGCAGAAATAAACATGTTTTGGCAACTTTGGTAACCCCCATGTAACTTATAGGGCAGGAACAACACAGTTTTCAAAACGTGTTTTTCAGCCCGAAATAAACGCTTTTTCTCAGCCCTTAGATTCGCAGTGTAACTGCCTGGCTCAGAAGAGCACACTGAGTCAGCCCTTAACCCCAGTGCTCAGAAATTGTCAAAACGTGTTTTTCAGCAGAAATAAACATGTTTTGGCAACTTTGGTCACCACCATGTAACTTATAGGGCAGGAACAGCACAGTTTTCAAAACGTGTTTTTCAGCCCGAAATAAACGCGTTTTGTCAGCCCTTAGAATCGCAGTGTAACTGCCTGGCTCAGAAGAGCACATTGAGTCAGCCCTTAACCCCAGTGTACAGAAATTGTCAAAACGTGTTTTTCAGCAGAAATAAACATGTTTTGGCAACTTTGGTAACCCCCATGTAACTTATAGGGTAGGAACAACACAGTTTTCAAAACGTGTTTTTCAGCCCGAAATAAACGCTTTTTCTCAGCCCTTAGATTCGCAGTGTAACTGCCTGGCTCAGAAGAGCACACTGAGTCAGCCCTTAACCCCAGTGCTCAGAAATTGTCAAAACGTGTTTTTCAGCAGAAATAAACACGTTTTGGTAACTTTGGTCACCACCATGTAACTTATAGGGCAGGAACAACACAGTTTTCAAAACGTGTTTTTCAGCCCGAAATAAACGCGTTTTGTCAGCCCTTAGAATCGCTGTGTAACTGCCTGGCTCAGAAGAGCACACTGAGTCAGCCCTTAACCCCAGTGCTCAGAAATTGTCAAAACGTGTTTTTCAGCAGAAATAAACACGTTTTGGCAACTTTGGTCACCACCATGTAACTTATAGGGCAGGAACAACACAGTTTTCAAAACGTGTTTTTCAGCCCGAAATAAACGCGTTTTGTCAGCCCTTAGAATCGCTGTGTAACTGCCTGGCTCAGAAGAGCACATTGAGTCAGCCCTTAACCCCAGTGCTCAGAAATTGTCAAAACGTGTTTTTCAGCAGAAATAAAGACGTTTTGGCAACTTTGGTCACCACCATGTAACTTATAGGGCAGGAACAGCACAGTTTTCAAAACGTGTTTTTCAGCCCGAAATAAACGCGTTTTGTCAGCCCTTAGAATCGCTGTGTAACTGCCTGGCTCAGAAGAGCACATTGAGTCAGCCCTTAACCCCAGTGTGCAGAAATTGTCAAATCGTGTTTTTCAGCAGAAATAAACACGTTTTGGCAACTTTGGTAACCACCATGTAACTTTTAGGGCAGGAACAACACAGTTTTCAAAACGTGTTTTTCAGCCCGAAATAAACGCGTTTTGTCAGCCCTTAGAATCGCTGTGTAACTGCCTGGCTCAGAAGAGCACATTGAGTCAGCCCTTAACCCCAGTGTGCAGAAATTGTCAAAACGTGTTTTTCAGCAGAAATAAAGACGTTTTGGCAACTTTGGTCACCACCATGTAACTTATAGGGCAGGAACAGCACAGTTTTCAAAACGTGTTTTTCAGCCCGAAATAAACGCGTTTTGTCAGCCCTTAGAATCGCAGTGTAACTGCCTGGCTCAGAAGAGCACATTGAGTCAGCCCTTAACCCCAGTGTACAGAAATTGTCAAAACGTGTTTTTCAGCAGAAATAAACATGTTTTGGCAACTTTGGTAACCCCCATGTAACTTATAGGGTAGGAACAACACAGTTTTCAAAACGTGTTTTTCAGCCCGAAATAAACGCTTTTTCTCAGCCCTTAGATTCGCAGTGTAACTGCCTGGCTCAGAAGAGCACATTGAGTCAGCCCTTAACCCCAGTGCTCAGAAATTGTCAAAACGTGTTTTTCAGCAGAAATAAAGACGTTTTGGCAACTTTGGTCACCACCATGTAACTTATAGGGCAGGAACAACACAGTTTTCAAAACGTGTTTTTCAGCCCGAAATAAACGCGTTTTGTCAGCCTTTAGAATTGCTGTGTAACTGCCTGGCTCAGAAGAGCACATTGAGTCAGCCCTTAACCCCAGTGTACAGAAATTGTCAAAACGTGTTTTTCAGCAGAAATAAACATGTTTTGGCAACTTTGGTAACCCCCGTGTAACTTATAGGGCAGGAACAACACAGTTTTCAAAACGTGTTTTTCAGCCCGAAATAAACGCTTTTTCTCAGCCCTTAGATTCGCAGTGTAACTGCCTGGCTCAGAAGAGCACATTGAGTCAGCCCTTAACCCCAGTGCTCAGAAATTGTCAAAACGTGTTTTTCAGCAGAAATAAAGACGTTTTGGCAACTTTGGTCACCACCATGTAACTTATAGGGCAGGAACAGCACAGTTTTCAAAACGTGTTTTTCAGCCCGAAATAAACGCTTTTTCTCAGCCCTTAGATTCGCAGTGTAACTGCCTGGCTCAGAAGAGCACATTGAGTCAGCCCTTAACCCCAGTGCTCAGAAATTGTCAAATCGTGTTTTTCAGCAGAAATAAACACGTTTTGGCAACTTTGGTCACCACCATGTAACTTTTAGGGCAGGAACAACACAGTTTTCAAAACGTGTTTTTCAGCCCGAAATAAACGCGTTTTGTCAGCCCTTAGAATCGCTGTGTAACTGCCTGGCTCAGAAGAGCACATTGAGTCAGCCCTTAACCCCAGTGTACAGAAATTGTCAAAATGTGTTTTTCAGCAGAAATAAACATGTTTTGGCAACTTTGGTAACCCCCATGTAACTTATAGGGTAGGAACAACACAGTTTTCAAAACGTGTTTTTCAGCCCGAAATAAACGCTTTTTCTCAGCCCTTAGATTCGCAGTGTAACTGCCTGGCACAGAAGAGCACATTGAGTCAGCCCTTAACCCCAGTGCTCAGAAATTGTCAAAACGTGTTTTTCAGCAGAAATAAAGACGTTTTGGCAACTTTGGTCACCACCATGTAACTTATAGGGCAGGAACAGCACAGTTTTCAAAACGTGTTTTTCAGCCCGAAATAAACGCGTTTTGTCAGCCCTTAGAATCGCTGTGTAACTGCCTGGCTCAGAAGAGCACATTGAGTCAGCCCTTAACCCCAGTGTACAGAAATTGTCAAAACGTGTTTTTCAGCAGAAATAAACATGTTTTGGCAACTTTGGTAACCCCCATGTAACTTATAGGGTAGGAACAACACAGTTTTCAAAACGTGTTTTTCAGCCCGAAATAAACGCTTTTTCTCAGCCCTTAGATTCGCAGTGTAACTGCCTGGCTCAGAAGAGCACATTGAGTCAGCCCTTAACCCCAGTGCTCAGAAATTGTCAAAACGTGTTTTTCAGCAGAAATAAGATCGTTTTGGCAACTTTGGTCACCACCATGTAACTTATAGGGCAGGAACAGCACAGTTTTCAAAACGTGTTTTTCAGCCCGAAATAAACGCGTTTTGTCAGCCCTTAGAATCGCAGTGTAACTGCCTGGCTCAGAAGAGCACATTGAGTCAGCCCTTAACCCCAGTGTACAGAAATTGTCAAAACGTGTTTTTCAGCAGAAATAAACATGTTTTGGCAACTTTGGTAACCCCCATGTAACTTATAGGGTAGGAACAACACAGTTTTCAAAACGTGTTTTTCAGCCCGAAATAAACGCTTTTTCTCAGCCCTTAGATTCGCAGTGTAACTGCCTGGCTCAGAAGAGCACACTGAGTCAGCCCTTAACCCCAGTGCTCAGAAATTGTCAAAACGTGTTTTTCAGCAGAAATAAACATGTTTTGGCAACTTTGGTCACCACCATGTAACTTATAGGGCAGGAACAACACAGTTTTCAAAACGTGTTTTTCAGCCCGAAATAAACGCGTTTTGTCAGCCCTTAGAATCGCTGTGTAACTGCCTGGCTCAGAAGAGCACATTGAGTCAGCCCTTAACCCCAGTGCTCAGAAATTGTCAAAACGTGTTTTTCAGCAGAAATAAACATGTTTTGGCAACTTTGGTCACCACCATGTAACTTATAGGGCAGGAACAGCACAGTTTTCAAAACGTGTTTTTCAGCCCGAAATAAACGCTTTTTCTCAGCCCTTAGATTCGCAGTGTAACTGCCTGGCTCAGAAGAGCACATTGAGTCAGCCCTTAACCCCAGTGCTCAGAAATTGTCAAAACGTGTTTTTCAGCAGAAATAAACACGTTTTGGCAACTTTGGTCACCACCATGTAACTTTTAGGGCAGGAACAACACAGTTTTCAAAACGTGTTTTTCAGCCCGAAATAAACGCGTTTTGTCAGCCCTTAGAATCGCTGTGTAACTGCCTGGCTCAGAAGAACACATTGAGTCAGCCCTTAACCCCAGTGTACAGAAATTGTCAAAATGTGTTTTTCAGCAGAAATAAACATGTTTTGGCAACTTTGGTAACCTCCATGTAACTTATAGGGCAGGAACAGCACAGTTTTCAAAACGTGTTTTTCAGCCCGAAATAAACGCGTTTTGTCAGCCCTTAGAATCGCTGTGTAACTGCCTGGCTCAGAAGAGCACACTGAGTCAGCCCTTAACCCCAGTGCTCAGAAATTGTCAAATCGTGTTTTTCAGCAGAAATAAACACGTTTTGGCAACTTTGGTCACCACCATGTAACTTTTAGGGCAGGAACAACACAGTTTTCAAAACGTGTTTTTCAGCCCGAAATAAACGCGTTTTGTCAGCCCTTAGAATCGCTGTGTAACTGCCTGGCTCAGAAGAGCACATTGAGTCAGCCCTTAACCCCAGTGTACAGAAATTGTCAAAACGTGTTTTTCAGCAGAAATAAACATGTTTTGGCAACATTGGTAACCCCCATGTAACTTATAGGGTAGGAACAACACAGTTTTCAAAACGTGTTTTTCAGCCCGAAATAAACGCTTTTTCTCAGCCCTTAGATTCGCAGTGTAACTGCCTGGCTCAGAAGAGCACACTGAGTCAGCCCTTAACCCCAGTGCTCAGAAATTGTCAAAACGTGTTTTTCAGCAGAAATAAACATGTTTTGGCAACTTTGGTCACCACCATGTAACTTATAGGGCAGGAACAGCACAGTTTTCAAAACGTGTTTTTCAGCCCGAAATAAACGCGTTTTGTCAGCCCTTAGAATCGCAGTGTAACTGCCTGGCTCAGAAGAGCACATTGAGTCAGCCCTTAACCCCAGTGTACAGAAATTGTCAAAACGTGTTTTTCAGCAGAAATAAACATGTTTTGGCAACTTTGGTAACCCCCATGTAACTTATAGGGTAGGAACAACACAGTTTTCAAAACGTGTTTTTCAGCCCGAAATAAACGCTTTTTCTCAGCCCTTAGATTCGCAGTGTAACTGCCTGGCTCAGAAGAGCACACTGAGTCAGCCCTTAACCCCAGTGCTCAGAAATTGTCAAAACGTGTTTTTCAGCAGAAATAAACACGTTTTGGTAACTTTGGTCACCACCATGTAACTTATAGGGCAGGAACAACACAGTTTTCAAAACGTGTTTTTCAGCCCGAATAAACGCGTTTTGTCAGCCCTTAGAATCGCTGTGTAACTGCCTGGCTCAGAAGAGCACACTGAGTCAGCCCTTAACCCCAGTGCTCAGAAATTGTCAAAACGTGTTTTTCAGCAGAAATAAACACGTTTTGGCAACTTTGGTCACCACCATGTAACTTATAGGGCAGGAACAACACAGTTTTCAAAACGTGTTTTTCAGCCCGAAATAAACGCGTTTTGTCAGCCCTTAGAATCGCTGTGTAACTGCCTGGCTCAGAAGAGCACATTGAGTCAGCCCTTAACCCCAGTGCTCAGAAATTGTCAAAACGTGTTTTTCAGCAGAAATAAAGACGTTTTGGCAACTTTGGTCACCACCATGTAACTTATAGGGCAGGAACAGCACAGTTTTCAAAACGTGTTTTTCAGCCCGAAATAAACGCGTTTTGTCAGCCCTTAGAATCGCTGTGTAACTGCCTGGCTCAGAAGAGCACATTGAGTCAGCCCTTAACCCCAGTGTGCAGAAATTGTCAAATCGTGTTTTTCAGCAGAAATAAACACGTTTTGGCAACTTTGGTAACCACCATGTAACTTTTAGGGCAAGAACAACACAGTTTTCAAAACGTGTTTTTCAGCCCGAAATAAACGCGTTTTGTCAGCCCTTAGAATCGCTGTGTAACTGCCTGGCTCAGAAGAGCACATTGAGTCAGCCCTTAACCCCAGTGTGCAGAAATTGTCAAAACGTGTTTTTCAGCAGAAATAAAGACGTTTTGGCAACTTTGGTCACCACCATGTAACTTATAGGGCAGGAACAGCACAGTTTTCAAAACGTGTTTTTCAGCCCGAAATAAACGCGTTTTGTCAGCCCTTAGAATCGCAGTGTAACTGCCTGGCTCAGAAGAGCACATTGAGTCAGCCCTTAACCCCAGTGTACAGAAATTGTCAAAACGTGTTTTTCAGCAGAAATAAACATGTTTTGGCAACTTTGGTAACCCCCATGTAACTTATAGGGTAGGAACAACACAGTTTTCAAAACGTGTTTTTCAGCCCGAAATAAACGCTTTTTCTCAGCCCTTAGATTCGCAGTGTAACTGCCTGGCTCAGAAGAGCACACTGAGTCAGCCCTTAACCCCAGTGCTCAGAAATTGTCAAAACGTGTTTTTCAGCAGAAATAAACATGTTTTGGCAACTTTGGTCACCACCATGTAACTTATAGGGCAGGAACAGCACAGTTTTCAAAACGTGTTTTTCAGCCCGAAATAAACGCTTTTTCTCAGCCCTTAGATTCGCAGTGTAACTGCCTGGCTCAGAAGAGCACATTGAGTCAGCCCTTAACCCCAGTGCTCAGAAATTGTCAAAACGTGTTTTTCAGCAGAAATAAAGACGTTTTGGCAACTTTGGTCACCACCATGTAACTTATAGGGCAGGAACAGCACAGTTTTCAAAACGTGTTTTTCAGCCCGAAATAAACGCGTTTTGTCAGCCCTTAGAATCGCAGTGTAACTGCCTGGCTCAGAAGAGCACATTGATTCAGCCCTTAACCCCAGTGTACAGAAATTGTCAAAACGTGTTTTTCAGCAGAAATAAACATGTTTTGGCAACTTTGGTAACCCCCATGTAACTTATAGGGCAGGAACAACACAGTTTTCAAAACGTGTTTTTCAGCCCGAAATAAACGCTTTTTCTCAGCCCTTAGATTCGCAGTGTAACTGCCTGGCTCAGAAGAGCAGATTGAGTCAGCCCTTAACCCCAGTGCTCAGAAATTGTCAAAACGTGTTTTTCAGCAGAAATAAAGACGTTTTGGCAACTTTGGTCACCACCATGTAACTTATAGGGCAGGAACAACACAGTTTTCAAAACGTGTTTTTCAGCCCGAAATAAACGCGTTTTGTCAGCCTTTAGAATTGCTGTGTAACTGCCTGGCTCAGAAGAGCACATTGAGTCAGCCCTTAACCCCAGTGTACAGAAATTGTCAAAACGTGTTTTTCAGCAGAAATAAACATGTTTTGGCAACTTTGGTAACCCCCGTGTAACTTATAGGGCAGGAACAACACAGTTTTCAAAACGTGTTTTTCAGCCCGAAATAAACGCTTTTTCTCAGCCCTTAGATTCGCAGTGTAACTGCCTGGCTCAGAAGAGCACATTGAGTCAGCCCTTAACCCCAGTGCTCAGAAATTGTCAAAACGTGTTTTTCAGCAGAAATAAAGACGTTTTGGCAACTTTGGTCACCACCATGTAACTTATAGGGCAGGAACAGCACAGTTTTCAAAACGTGTTTTTCAGCCCGAAATAAACGCTTTTTCTCAGCCCTTAGATTCGCAGTGTAACTGCCTGGCTCAGAAGAGCACATTGAGTCAGCCCTTAACCCCAGTGTACAGAAATTGTCAAAACGTGTTTTTCAGCAGAAATAAACATGTTTTGGCAACTTTGGTAACCCCCATGTAACTTATAGGGTAGGAACAACACAGTTTTCAAAACGTGTTTTTCAGCCCGAAATAAACGCTTTTTCTCAGCCCTTAGATTCGCAGTGTAACTGCCTGGCTCAGAAGAGCACACTGAGTCAGCCCTTAACCCCAGTGCTCAGAAATTGTCAAAACGTGTTTTTCAGCAGAAATAAACACGTTTTGGCAACTTTGGTCACCACCATGTAACTTATAGGGCAGGAACAACACAGTTTTCAAAACGTGTTTTTCAGCCCGAAATAAACGCGTTTTGTCAGCCCTTAGAATCGCTGTGTAACTGCCTGGCTCAGAAGAGCACATTGAGTCAGCCCTTAACCCCAGTGCTCAGAAATTGTCAAAACGTGTTTTTCAGCAGAAATAAAGACGTTTTGGCAACTTTGGTCACCACCATGTAACTTATAGGGCAGGAACAGCACAGTTTTCAAAACGTGTTTTTCAGCCCGAAATAAACGCGTTTTGTCAGCCCTTAGAATCGCTGTGTAACTGCCTGGCTCAGAAGAGCACATTGAGTCAGCCCTTAACCCCAGTGTGCAGAAATTGTCAAATCGTGTTTTTCAGCAGAATTAAACACGTTTTGGCAACTTTGGTAACCACCATGTAACTTTTAGGGCAGGAACAACACAGTTTTCAAAACGTGTTTTTCAGCCCGAAATAAACGCGTTTTGTCAGCCCTTAGAATCGCTGTGTAACTGCCTGGCTCAGAAGAGCACATTGAGTCAGCCCTTAACCCCAGTGTGCAGAAATTGTCAAAACGTGTTTTTCAGCAGAAATAAAGACGTTTTGGCAACTTTGGTCACCACCATGTAACTTATAGGGCAGGAACAGCACAGTTTTCAAAACGTGTTTTTCAGCCCGAAATAAACGCGTTTTGTCAGCCCTTAGAATCGCAGTGTAACTGCCTGGCTCAGAAGAGCACATTGAGTCAGCCCTTAACCCCAGTGTACAGAAATTGTCAAAACGTGTTTTTCAGCAGAAATAAACATGTTTTGGCAACTTTGGTAACCCCCATGTAACTTATAGGGTAGGAACAACACAGTTTTCAAAACGTGTTTTTCAGCCCGAAATAAACGCTTTTTCTCAGCCCTTAGATTCGCAGTGTAACTGCCTGGCTCAGAAGAGCACACTGAGTCAGCCCTTAACCCCAGTGCTCAGAAATTGTCAAAACGTGTTTTTCAGCAGAAATAAACATGTTTTGGCAACTTTGGTCACCACCATGTAACTTATAGGGCAGGAACAGCACAGTTTTCAAAACGTGTTTTTCAGCCCGAAATAAACGCTTTTTCTCAGCCCTTAGATTCGCAGTGTAACTGCCTGGCTCAGAAGAGCACATTGAGTCAGCCCTTAACCCCAGTGCTCAGAAATTGTCAAAACGTGTTTTTCAGCAGAAATAAAGACGTTTTGGCAACTTTGGTCACCACCATGTAACTTATAGGGCAGGAACAGCACAGTTTTCAAAACGTGTTTTTCAGCCCGAAATAAACGCGTTTTGTCAGCCCTTAGAATCGCAGTGTAACTGCCTGGCTCAGAAGAGCACATTGAGTCAGCCCTTAACCCCAGTGTACAGAAATTGTCAAAACGTGTTTTTCAGCAGAAATAAACATGTTTTGGCAACTTTGGTAACCCCCATGTAACTTATAGGGCAGGAACAACACAGTTTTCAAAACGTGTTTTTCAGCCCGAAATAAACGCTTTTTCTCAGCCCTTAGATTCGCAGTGTAACTGCCTGGCTCAGAAGAGCACACTGAGTCAGCCCTTAACCCCAGTGCTCAGAAATTGTCAAAACGTGTTTTTCAGCAGAAATAAACATGTTTTGGCAACTTTGGTCACCACCATGTAACTTATAGGGCAGGAACAGCACAGTTTTCAAAACGTGTTTTTCAGCCCGAAATAAACGCGTTTTGTCAGCCCTTAGAATCGCAGTGTAACTGCCTGGCTCAGAAGAGCACATTGAGTCAGCCCTTAACCCCAGTGTACAGAAATTGTCAAAACGTGTTTTTCAGCAGAAATAAACATGTTTTGGCAACTTTGGTAACCCCCATGTAACTTATAGGGTAGGAACAACACAGTTTTCAAAACGTGTTTTTCAGCCCGAAATAAACGCTTTTTCTCAGCCCTTAGATTCGCAGTGTAACTGCCTGGCTCAGAAGAGCACACTGAGTCAGCCCTTAACCCCAGTGCTCAGAAATTGTCAAAACGTGTTTTTCAGCAGAAATAAACATGTTTTGGCAACTTTGGTCACCACCATGTAACTTATAGGGCAGGAACAACACAGTTTTCAAAACGTGTTTTTCAGCCCGAAATAAACGCGTTTTGTCAGCCCTTAGAATCGCTGTGTAACTGCCTGGCTCAGAAGAGCACATTGAGTCAGCCCTTAACCCCAGTGCTCAGAAATTGTCAAATCGTGTTTTTCAGCAGAAATAAACACGTTTTGGCAACTTTGGTCACCACCATGTAACTTTTAGGGCAGGAACAACACAGTTTTCAAAACGTGTTTTTCAGCCCGAAATAAACGCGTTTTGTCAGCCCTTAGAATCGCTGTGTAACTGCCTGGCTCAGAAGAGCACATTGAGTCAGCCCTTAACCCCAGTGTACAGAAATTGTCAAAATGTGTTTTTCAGCAGAAATAAACATGTTTTGGCAACTTTGGTAACCTCCATGTAACTTATAGGGTAGGAACAACACAGTTTTCAAAACGTGTTTTTCAGCCCGAAATAAACGCTTTTTCTCAGCCCTTAGATTCGCAGTGTAACTGCCTGGCACAGAAGAGCACATTGAGTCAGCCCTTAACCCCAGTGCTCAGAAATTGTCAAAACGTGTTTTTCAGCAGAAATAAAGACGTTTTGGCAACTTTGGTCACCACCATGTAACTTATAGGGCAGGAACAGCACAGTTTTCAAAACGTGTTTTTCAGCCCGAAATAAACGCGTTTTGTCAGCCCTTAGAATCGCTGTGTAACTGCCTGGCTCAGAAGAGCACATTGAGTCAGCCCTTAACCCCAGTGTACAGAAATTGTTAAAACGTGTTTTTCAGCAGAAATAAACATGTTTTGGCAACTTTGGTAACCCCCATGTAACTTATAGGGTAGGAACAACACAGTTTTCAAAACGTGTTTTTCAGCCCGAAATAAACGCTTTTTCTCAGCCCTTAGATTCGCAGTGTAACTGCCTGGCTCAGAAGAGCACATTGAGTCAGCCCTTAACCCCAGTGCTCAGAAATTGTCAAAACGTGTTTTTCAGCAGAAATAAAGACGTTTTGGCAACTTTGGTCACCACCATGTAACTTATAGGGCAGGAACAGCACAGTTTTCAAAACGTGTTTTTCAGCCCGAAATAAACGCGTTTTGTCAGCCCTTAGAATCGCAGTGTAACTGCCTGGCTCAGAAGAGCACATTGAGTCAGCCCTTAACCCCAGTGTACAGAAATTGTCAAAACGTGTTTTTCAGCAGAAATAAACATGTTTTGGCAACTTTGGTAACCCCCATGTAACTTATAGGGTAGGAACAACACAGTTTTCAAAACGTGTTTTTCAGCCCGAAATAAACGCTTTTTCTCAGCCCTTAGATTCGCAGTGTAACTGCCTGGCTCAGAAGAGCACACTGAGTCAGCCCTTAACCCCAGTGCTCAGAAATTGTCAAAACGTGTTTTTCAGCAGAAATAAACACGTTTTGGTAACTTTGGTCACCACCATGTAACTTATAGGGCAGGAAAAACACAGTTTTCAAAACGTGTTTTTCAGCCCGAAATAAACGCGTTTTGTCAGCCCTTAGAATCGCTGTGTAACTGCCTGGCTCAGAAGAGCACACTGAGTCAGCCCTTAACCCCAGTGCTCAGAAATTGTCAAAACGTGTTTTTCAGCAGAAATAAACACGTTTTGGCAACTTTGGTCACCACCATGTAACTTATAGGGCAGGAACAGCACAGTTTTCAAAACGTGTTTTTCAGCCCGAAATAAACGCGTTTTGTCAGCCCTTAGAATCGCTGTGTAACTGCCTGGCTCAGAAGAGCACATTGAGTCAGCCCTTAACCCCAGTGTGCAGAAATTGTCAAATCGTGTTTTTCAGCAGAAATAAACAC